>NW_026115078.1:3980588-4216595 GCF_025201925.1 Gopherus flavomarginatus
TAGTTGGGGCGCTCTGGGGTTTGGGCCCCTGGAGCTGGTGTTGGGGCCACCAGGGGTTAGGCCCCTGTAGCTATGGCTCGGGCGCTCAGGGGGTTGGGCCCCTGGAGCTGGTGTTTGTGCCCCCAGGGGATAGGCCCCTGGAGGTATTGTTCGGGGACTGAGGGGTCGGGCCCCTGGAGCTGGTGTTGGGACCCCAGGGGTTAGGCTCCTGGATTATGTTCAGGGCGCTCAGGGGTTGGGCCCCTGGAGCTGGTGCTGGGGCCCCCAGGGGTTGGGCCCCTGGAGCTGGTGTTGGGGTCCCAGGGGTAAGGCCCCTGGAGCTATGGTTCGAGCGCTCAGCGGTTAGGCGCGTGGAGCTGGTGTTGTGCCCCCAGGGGTTAGGCTCCTGGAGCTTTGGTTCGGGCGATCAGGGGTTGGGCCTTTGGAGCTGTGGTTGGGGCCCGCAGGGGTTGGGCCCCTAGAACTGGGGTTGGGACCCCCAGGGGTTAGGCCCCTGGAGCTATGGTTCGGGCCCTCAGAGGTTGGGCCCTTGCAGCAGCGGTTCGGGCCCCCAGGGGTAGCACCCTGGAGCTATGGTTCGGGCACTAAGGGGTTGGGCCCTTGGAGCTGGTGTTGGGGCCCCCTTGGGTTCGGCCCCTGGACCTATGGTTCGGGCGCTCAGGGGTTGGACACTTGGAGCTGTGGTTGGGGAGCCCAGGGGTTACGCCCTCGGAGCTATGGTTCAGGCGCTCAGGGCTTGGGCTCCTGGAGCTCCTGTTGGAGCCCCCAGGGGTTGGGCACCTGGAGCTCCTGTTGGGGCCCGAGGGGTTAGGCCCCTGGAGCTATTTTTCGGGCGCTCAGGGTTTGGGCCCGTGGCGCTGGTGTTGGGGTCCCCAGGGGCTGGCCCCTGGAGCTGGGATTGGGGCCCCCAGGGGTTAGGCCCCTGGAGCTATGGTTCGGACGCTCAGGGGTTGGGCCCCTGGAGCTGGTGTTGTGGCCTCCAGGGGTGAGGCCCCTGGAGCTATGATTCGGGCGTTCAGGGGTTGAGCCCTTGGAGCTATGGTTCGGGCGCTCAGGGGTTGGGCCCCTGGAGCTGGTGTTCGGGCCCCAGTTATTAGGTCCCTGGAGCTATGTTTTGGGTGCTCAGGGGTTGGGCCCGTGGAGCTGGTGTTGGGGCCCCCAGGGGTTAGGCCCCTGGAGCTCGTGTTTTGACCCCAGGGGTTAGGCCCCTGGAGCTATGGTTCGGACGCTCAGGGGTTGGGCCCCTGGAGCTGGTGTTGGGGCCCCCGGAGTTTAGGCCCCTGGAGCTATGGTTCGGACGCTCAGGGGTTGGGCCCCTGGAGCTGGTGTTGGGGCCTCCAGGGGTGAGGCCCCTGGAGCTATGATTCGGGCGTTCAGGGGTTGAGCCCTTGGAGCTATGGTTCGGGCGCTCTGGGTTTGGGCCCCTGGAGCTGGTGTTGGGGCCCCCAGGGGTTTGGCTCCGGGAGCTGCTGTGGGGCCCCAAGGGGTTGAGCCCCTGGAGCTGAGTTTGCGGCTCCCGAGGGTTAGGCCCCTGTAGCTATGGTTCGGGCGCTCAGGGGTTGGACCCCTCGAGCTGGTGTTGGGGCCCCCATTGGTTGGGAACCTGGAGCTGGGGTTTTGGCCCCCAGGGGTTAGGCCCCTGGAGGTATTGTTCGGGGGCTCAGGGGTTGGGCCCCTGGAGCTGGTGTTGGGTCCCCAGGGGTTAGGCCCATGGAGCTGGTGTTGGGGCCCCCAGGTGTTGGGTCCCTGGAGCTGGGGTTGGAGCCCCCGGTTGTTAGGCCCCTGCAGCTATGCTTCGGGCGCTCAGGGGTTGTTCCATTGGAACTGGGGTGGGGCCCCCCATGGGTTACGCCCCTGGAGCTCTGTTTCGGGAGCTCAAGGGTTGGGCCCCTGGAACTGGAGTTGGGGCCTCCAGGGGTTAGGCCCGTGGAGGTATTGTTCGGGCGCTCACGTGTTGGGACCCTGGAGCTGGTGTTGGGGCCCCCGGGGTTAGGCCACTGGAGCTATGGTGTGGGCGCTCACGGGTTGGGTCCCTGGAGCTGGTGTTGGTGCCCCCAGGGGTTGGGCCCCTGAAGCTGGTGTTCGGGCCCCAGGGATTCGGTCCCTAGAGGTATGGTTCGGGCGCTCAGGGGTTGGTCCCGTAGAGCTGGTGTTGGGGCCCCCAGGGGTTAGGCACCTGTAGCTCGTGTTTTGACCCCAGGGTTTAGGCCCCTGGAGCTATGGTTCGGGCGCTCAGGGGTTGGGACCCTGGAGCTGGTGTTGGGGCCTCCAGGGGTGAGGCCCCTGGAGCTATGATTCGGGCGTTCAGGGGTTGGGCCCTTGGAGCTATGGTTCGGGCGCTCTGGGTTTGGGCCCCTGGAACTGGTGTTGGGGCCCCCAGGGGTTCAGCCCCTGGAGCTGGTGTGTGTCCCCCAGGGGTTGAGCCCCTGGAGCTGAGGATGGGGCCCCCGGGGGTTAGGCCCCTGTACCTATGGTTCGGGCGCTCAGGGATTAGACCCCTCGAGCTGGTGTTTGGGCCTCCACGGGTTCGGACACTGGAGCTGGGGTTGGGGCCCCCAGGGGTTAGGCCCCTGGAGCTATGGTTCGAGCGCTCATGGTTTGGGCCCTTGGAGCAGGGGTGGGGGCCCCCAGGGGTTAGGCCCGTTGAGCTATGGTTCGGGTGCTCAGGGGTTGGGCCCCTGGAGCTGGTGTTGGGGCCCCCAGGGCTTTGGCCCCTGAAACTATGGTTCGGGCGCTCAGTGGTTGGGCCCATGGAGCTGGTGTTGTGGCCCCCAGGGGTTGGACCCCTGGAGCTAGGGTTGGGGCCCCCGGGGGTTACGACCCTGGAGTTATGGTTCTGCTGCTCAGGGGTTGGACCCTTCGAGCTGGGGTTTCGGAGCCCAGGAGTTAGGCCCTTGGAGCTAATGTTTATGGAGCTAAGGTTTTGGGCCCCTGGAGCTGGTGTTCGGGCCTCCAGGGGTGAGGCCCCTGGAGCTATGGTTCGGGCGTATAGGGGTTGGGCCCCTGGAACTGGTGTTGGCGCCCCCAGGGGTTGGGCTCCTGGACCTGGTGTTGGAGCCCCCAGGGGTTGGGCTCCTGGAGCTTGGGTTGGGGCCCCCAGGGGCTGGGCCCCTGCAGTTTGTGTTGGGGCCCACGGGGGTTATGCTCCTGGAGCTATGGTTCGGGCGCTCAGGGGTTGGACCCTTGGAGCTGGGGTTCAGAGCCCAGGGGTTAGGCCCTTGGAGCTATGGTTCGGGAGCTCTGGGGCTGGGCCCCTGGAGCTGGTGTTGGGGCCCCCGAGGGTTAGACCTCTGGAGCTATGGTTCGGGGGCTCAGAGGTTGGGCCTCTGGAGCTGGTGTTGGGACCCCCAGTTGCGAAGCCCCTGCGGCTAGGGTTCGGGCGCTCATGGGTTGGTACCCTGGAGCTATGGTTGGGGCGCTCTGGGGTTGGGCCCCTGGAGCTGGTGTTGGGGCCCCCAGGGGTTCGGCTCCTGTAGCTGGTGTTGGGGCCCCCAGGGCTTGGGCCCCTGGAGCTAGGGTTGGGGCCCCCGGGAGTTAGGCCCCTGGAGCTATGGTTCGGGCACTCAGGGGTTGGGCCCCTGGAGCTGGTGTTGGGGCCCCCAGCGGATGGGCCCCTGGAGGTGGGGTTGGGGACCCCGGGGGTAAGGCCCCTGGGGCTATGGTTCGGGCGCTCACGGGTTGGGCCCCTGGAGCTATGGTTCGGGCACTCTGCTGTTGGGCCTCTGGGGCTGGTGTTGGGGCCCCCAGGGTTTGGGCTCCTGGAGCTGGGTTTGGGGCCCCCGGGGGTTAGGCACCTGTAGCTATGGTTCAGACGCTCAGCGGTTGGGCCCCTGGAGCTGGCGTTGGGGCCCCCAGGGGTTGGGCCCCTGTAGCTGGTCTTGGGGCCCCCAGGGGTGAGGCCCCTGGAGCTGTGATTCGGGCAGTCAGGGGTTGGTCCCCTGGAGCTATCGTTCGGGCGCTCTGGAGTTGGTCCCCTGGAGCTGGTGTTGGGGTCCCCAGGGGTTCGGCTCTTGGAGCGGGTGTTTGGGCCCCCAGGGGTTGGGCCCCTGGACCTGGGGTTCGTGCCCCCGGGGGTTAGACTCCTGGAGCTATGGTTCGAACGCTCAGGGGTTCGGCCCCTGGAGCTGGTGTTGGGGCCCCCAGGGGTTGGGCCCCTGGAGCTGGGGTTGGGGCCCCCTGAGGTAAGGCCCCTGGAGCTATGGTTCGGACGCTCAGGGGTTGGGACCCTGGAGCTGGTGTTGGGGCCACCAGGGGTTGGGCCCGTGGAGCTGGGGTTGGGGCTCCCAGGGGTTAGGCCCCTGGAGCTCTGGTTCGGGCGCTCCGGGGTTCGGCCCTTGGAGCTGGGGTTGGAGCCCCCAGGGGTTAGGCCCCTGGACCTGGGGTTCGTGCCCCCGGGGGTTAGACTCCTGGAGCTATGGTTCGAACGCTCAGGGGTTCGGCCCCTGGAGCTGGTGTTGGGACCCCCAGGGGTTAGGCCCCTGGAGGTATTGTTCGGGCGCTCAGGGGTTGTGCCCCTGGAGCTGGGGTTCGGGCCCCCGGGGGTTAGGCCTTTGGAGCTATGGTTCGAGGGCTCAGGGGTTTGACCCTTCGAGTTGGGGTTGGGGAGCCCAGGGGTTAGGCCCTTGGAGCTATGGTTAGGGCGCTTAGCGGTTGGTACCCTGGAGCTGGTGTTGGGGCCTCCAGGGGTGAGGCCCCTGGAGCTATGATTCGGGCGTTCAGGGGTTGGGCCCTTGGAGCTATGGTTCGGGCGCTCTGGGTTTGGGCCCCTGGAACTGGTGTTGGGGCCCCCAGGGGTTCAGCTACTGGAGCTGGTGTGTGGCCCCCAGGGGTTGAGCCCCTGGAGCTGAGGTTGGGGCCCCCGGGGGTTAGGCCCCTGTAGCTATGGTTCGGGCGCTCAGGGATTAGACCCCTCGACCTGGTGTTGGGGCCCCCAGGGGTTCGGACCCTGGAGCTGGGGTTGGGGCCCGCAGGGGTTAGGCCCCTGGAGCTATGGCTCGAGCGCACATGGTTTGGGCCCTTGGAGCAGGGGTGGGGGCCCCCAGGGGTTAGACCCGTGGAGCTATGGTTCGGGCGCTCAGGGGTTGGGCCCCTGGAGCTGGTGTTGGGGCCCCCAGGGCTTTGGCCCCTGAAACTATGGTTCGGGCGCTCAGGGGTTGGGCCCATGGAGCTGGTGTTGGGGCCCCGAGGGGTTGGACCCCTGGAGCTAGGGTTGGGGCCCCCGGGGGTTAGGACCCTGGAGCTATGGTTCTGGTGCTCAGGGGTTGGACCCTTCGAGCTGGGGTTTGGGAGCCCAGGGGTTAGGCCCTTGGAGCTAATGTTTATGGCGCTAAAGTTTTGGGCCCCTGGAGCTGGTGTTGGGGCCCCCAGGAGTTGGGCCCCTGGAGCTGTTGTTGGGGCCCCCAGGGGTTGGGCCCCTGGAGCTGGTGTTGGGGCCTCCAGGGGTGAGGCCCCTGGAGCTATGGTTCGGGCGTATAGGGGTTGGGCCCCTGGAACTGGTGTTGGCGCCCCCAGGGGTTGGGCTCCTGGACCTGGTGTTGGAGCTCCCAGGGGTTGGGCCCCTGGAGCTGGGGTTTGGGCCCCCAGGGGTCACGCCCCTAGAGCTATGGTTCTGGCGCTCAGAGGTTAGGCCCCTGGAGGTATGGTTCGGGCGCTCTGGGGTTGGGCCCCTAGAGCTGGTTTTGGGGCCCCCAGGGGTTGAACTCCTGGAGCTGGTGTTGGGGCTCCAGGGGTTGGACTCCAGGAGCTGCGGTTGGGGCCCCCAGGGGTTAGGCCCCTGGAGCTATGGTTCGGACACTCAGTGGTTGGGTCCCTGGAGCTGGTGTTGGGGCCCCCACGGGTTGGGCTCCTGGAGCTGGGTTTGTGGCCTGCAGGGGTTGGTCTCCTGGAGCTATGGTTTGGGCGCTCTGGGGTTGGGCCCCTGGAGCTATGGTTCAGGCGATCCAGGGTTGGGCCCTTAGAGCTGGGGTGGGGGCTAGCAGGGGTTAGGCCCCTGGAAGTATTGTTCGGGCGCTCACGGGTTGGGCCCCTGGAGCTGGGGTTGGGGCCCCCGGGGGTTTGGCCCATGGAGCTATGGTTCGGGCGCTCAGGGTTTGGACCCTTGGAATTGGGGTTCGGGAGCCCAGGGGTTAGGCCCTTGGAGCTATGCTTAGGGCGCTCAGGGGTTGGGCCCCTGGAGCTGGTGTTGGGGCCCCCTGGGGTTTGACCCTTGGAGCTGGTGTTGGGTCCCTCAGGGGTCACGCCCCTAGAGCTATGGTTCTGGCGCTCAGGGGTTAGGCCCCTGGAGGTATGGTTCGGGCGCTCTGGGGTTGGGCCCCTGGAGCTCGTTTTGGAGCCCCCAGGGGTTGAACTCCTGGAGCTGGTGTTGGGGCTCCAGGGGTTGGACCCCAGGAGCTGTGGTTGGGGTCCCGGGGGTTAGGCCCCTGGTGCTATGGTTCGGGCGCTCAGGGGTTGGGCCCTTGGAGCTGGGGTAGTTGCCACCATGGGTTAGGCCACTTGAGCTATGGTTCGGGCGCTCAGGGGTTAGGCCCCTGGAGCTGGTGTTGGGACCCCCAGGGGTTGGGCCACTGGAGCTGATGTTGTGTCCCCCAGGGGTTGGGGCTCTGGAGCTGGTGTTGGGGCTCCCAGTTGTGAGGCCCCTAGAGCTATTGTTCGGGCGCTCAGGGGTTCGGCCCCTGGAGCTATGGTTCGGGTACTCAGTGGTTGGGTCCCTGGAGCTGGCGTTGGGGTCCCGAGGGGTTGAGCCCCTGGAGCTGGGATTGGGGCTCCCAGGGGTTAGACCCCTGGAGCTATGGTTCGGGCGCTCAGGGGTTTGGCCCTTGGAGCTGGGGTGGGGGCCCCCAGGGGTTAGGCCCCTGGAGCTATGGTTCGGGCACTCAACGGTTGAACCCCTGGAGCTGGTGTCGGGGCCCCCAGGGGTTAGGCCCCTGGAGGTATTGTTCGGGCGCTCAGGGTTTGGGCCCCTGGAGCTGGTGTTGGGGCCCCCAGGGGTTAAGCCCCTGGAGCTATGATTTCAGCGCTCAGGGGTTGGGCCCCTGCAGCTTTTGTTCTGGCCCCCAGGGGCTGGGCCCCCGGAGCTGGGGTTGGGCCCGCAGGGGTTGAGCCTCTGGAGCTGGCGTTGGTGCCCCCAGGGGTTAGGCCCCTGGAGCTATGGTTCGGGTGCTCAGGGGTTGGGCCCTTGGAGCTGCGGTGGTGTCAAACAGGGGTTAGGCCCCGGGAGCTATGGTTCGGGCGCTCAGGGGTTCGGCCTCTGGAGCTGGTGTTGAGGCCCCCACTGGTTAGGCCCCTGGAGGTATTCTTCGGGCGCTCAGGGGTTGGTCCCCTGGAGCTGGTGTTGGCGCCCCCAGGGTTTAGACCCCTGGAGCTATGGTTCGGGCCCCCAGGGGTGGGGCCGCTGGAGCTGGGGTCTGGGCCCCGGGGGTTAGGCCACTGGAGCTATGGTTCGGGCACTCAGGGGTTGGACCTTTGGAGCTGGGGTTGGGGAGCCCAGGGGTTTGGCCCTTGGAGCAATCGTTTGCTCTCTCAGGGGTTGGGCCCCTGGAGCTATGGTTCGGGTGCTCAGGGGTTGGGCCCCTGGAGCTTTGGTTCCGGCACTCTGGGGTTGGGCCCCTGCAGCTGGTGTTGGGGCCCCCAGGGGTTGGGCCCCAGGAGCTACGGTTGGGGCCTCCGGGGGTTAGGCCCCTGGTGCTATGGTTCGGGCTCTCAGGGGTTGGGCCCTTGGAGCTGGGGTAGTTGCCCCCATGGGTTGGCCACTGGAGCTATGGTTCGGGCGCTCAAGGGTTTGACCCTTGGAGCTGGGGTTGTGGAGCCCAGGGGTTAGACCCTTGGAGCTATGGTTCGGGCGCTCAGGGGTTGGGCCCCTGGAGCTGGTGTTGGGGCCCCCAGGGGTTAGGCCCATGGAGGTATGATTCGGGCGCTCAGGGGTTGGGCCCTTTGAGCTGGTGAGGTAGGCTCTAGGGGTTAGGCCCCTGGAGCTATTGTTCGGGCGCTGACGGGTTGGGCCCCTGGAGCTATGGTTTGGTCGCTCAGGGGCTGGGCCCCTGGAGCTGGTGTTGGAGCCCCCAGGTGTTGGGCCCCAAGAGCTGGTGTTTGGACCCCCAGGGGTTAGGCACCTGGAGCTATTGTTCGGGCACTCAGGGGTTTGGCCCTTAGAGCTGGGTTGAGGGCCCCCAGGGGTTAGGCCCCTGGAGCTATGGTTCGGGCTCTCAGGGGTTGGGCCTTTGGAGCTGGGGTCGAGGGCCCCAGGGGTTGGGTTTATTGAACTGCGGTTGGGACCCCCGGGGGTTAGGCCCCTGGAGTTATGGTTCGGGCGCTCAGGGTTTGGACCCTTGGAGCTGGGGTTAGGGCCCCCAGGGGTTAGGGCCCTGGAACTATGGTTCGGGCGCTCAGGGGTTGGGCCCCTGGAGCTATGGTTCGGGAGCTCAGGGGTTGGGCCCCTGGAGCTGGGGATGGGGCCTACAGGGGTTATGCCCCTGGAGCTATGGTTCGGATGCTCAGGGATTGGGCCCCTGGAGCAGGGGTTGGGGCGCTCAGGGGTTGCGCCCCTGGAGCTGGTGTTGGAGCCCCCAGGGTTTGGGCGCCTGGAGCTGGAGTTGGGGCCCCCAGGGGTTAGGCACCTTGAGCTATGGTTTTGGCGCTCAGGGGTTCCGCCCCTGGAGCTGGTGTTGGGGCCACCAGGGTTTCGGCCCTTGGAGCTGGGATTGGGGCCCCCAGGGGTAAGGTCCCTGAAGCTATGGTTCAGGCGATCAGGGGTTGGGCCCTTGGAGCTGGGGTGGGGGCCCCCAGCGGTTAGGCCCTTCGAGCTATGGTTAGGGCGCTCAGGGGTTGGGCCCCTGGAGCTGGTTTTGGGGCCCCTGGTGTTGGGGCACTGGAGCTGGTGTTGGGACCCCCAGTGGTTGGGCCCCTGGAGGTGGTGTTGGGGCCCCTAGGATAGAGGCCCATGGAGCTATGGTTCGGTCGCTCAGGGGTTGGGCCCCTGGAGCTATGGTTCGGGAGCTCTGGTTTTGGGCCCCTGGAGCTGGGTTTGAGGCCCCCAGGGGTTAGGCCCCTGGAGCTATAGTTCGGGCGCTCAGGGGTTGGGCCCTTGGAGCTGGGGTGGGGACCCCCAGGGGTTAGACCCCTGGAGATATGGTTCTGAGTCTCTGAGGGTTTGGGCCCCTGGAGCTGGTGTTGGGGTCCCCAGGGGTTAGGCCCCTGGAGGTATTGTTCGGGCGCTCAGGGTTTGGGCCCCTAGACCTCCTGTTGAGGCCCGCAGGGGTTGGGACCCTGGAGCTGGTGTTCTGGCCCCAGGGGTTAGGCCCCTGGAGCGATGGTTCGGGCTTTCAGGGGTTAGGCCCCTGGAGCTATGTTTCGGGCGCTCAGGGGTTAGACCCTTGGAACTGTGGTTGGGGAGCCCAGGGGTTAGGCCCTTGGAGCTGTAGTTAGGGCGCTCAGGGGTTTGGCCCTTGGAGCTGGTGTTGGGGCCCCGAGGGGCTGGACCACTGGAGCTGGTGTTGGGACCCCCAGGGGTTGGGGCTCTGGAGCTGGTGTTGGGGCTCCCAGTTGTGAGGCCCCTGGAGCTATTGTTCAGGCGCTCAGGGATTCGGCCCCTGGAGCTATGGTTCGGCCGCTCTGGGGTTCGGCCCCTGGAGCTGGTGTTGGGGTCCCCAGGGGTTGGGCCCCTGGAGCTGGGGTTGGGGCCCCCAGGGGTTGGGCCCCTGGAGATAGGGTTGGGGCCCCCGGGGGTTGGGCCCCTGGAGCTACGGTTTGGGCGGTCAGGGGTTGGGCCCTTGGAGCTGGGGTTGGGGCCCGCAGGGTTTAGGACCCTCGAGCTATGATTCGGGCGCTGAGGGGTTGGGCCCCTAGACCTGTGGTCGGGGGCCCCAGGGGTTGGGCCCCTGGAGTTGGGGTTGTGGCCCCCGGGGGTTAGGACCCTGGAGCTATTGTTCGGGCGCTCAGGGGTTGGGTCCCTGGAGCTGGTGTTGGGGCCCCCATGGGTTGGGCCCCTGGAGCTGGGGTTGGGACCGCCAGCGGATAGGCCCCTGGAACTATGGTTCGGACGCTCATGGTTTGGGCCCTTGGAGCAGGGGTCGAGGGCCCCAGGAGTTGGGCTATTGGAGCTGGGGTTGGGGCCCCCGGGTTTTAGGTCCCTGTAGCTATGGTTCTGGCGTTCAGGGGTTGAACCCTTGGAGCTGAGGTTGGGGCCCCCAGGGGTTAGGCCCCTGGAGCTATGGTTCGGGCACTCAGGGGTTGGGCCAATGGAGCTGGTGTTGGGGCCCCCAGGGATTGGGCCCCTGGAGCTGGTGTTCGAGACCCAGGGGTAGGCCCCTAGAGCTATGGTTCGGGCTCTCAGGGGTTGGGCCCCTGGAGCTATGGTTTGGACGCTTAGGGGTTGTGCCCCTGGAGCTGGTGTTGGGGCCCCCAGGGGTTGGGCCCCTGGACCTGGTGTTGCGGCCCCCAGGGCTTAGGACCCTGGAGCTTTTCTTCGGGCGCTCAGGGTTTGGGCCCTTGGAGCTTGGTTTGGGGCATCCGGGGGTTAAGCCCCTAAAGCTATGATTCAGGCGCTCTGGGATTGGGCCCCTGGAGCTGGGGTCGAGGGCCCTAGGGGTTAGGCCCCTGGAGTTGGGTTTGAGGCCCCCAGGGGTTAGGCCCCTGGAGCTATGGTTCGGGCGCTCAGGGGGTGGGCCCCTGGAGCTGGTGTTGAGACCCCCAGGGGTTAGGCCCCTTGAGCTATGGTTCGGGCGCCCAGGCGTTGGGCCCCTGTAGCTGGTGATCGGGCCCCCAGGGGTTCGGCCCCTGGAGCTGGTGTTGGAGCCCCCAGGGGTTAGGCCCCTGTAGCTATGGTTCGGGAACTCAGGGATTGTGCCCTTTTAGCTGGGGTTGGAGCCCCCGGGGGTTAGGCCCCTGGAGCTATAGTTCGAGCGCTTAGGGGTTGAGCCCGTGGATCTGGTGTTGGGCCCCCCAGGTTTTGGGCCCCTGGAGCTGGGGTAGGAGCCCCCAGGGGTTAGGCCCCTGGAGCTATGGTTCGGGCTCTCAGGGTTTGGACCTTTGGAGCTGGGGTTGTGGAGCCCAGGGGTTAGGCTCTTGTAGCTATGTTTAGGGCGCTCAGAGGTTGGGCCCCTCGAGCTTGTGTTGGGGCCCCCAGGGGTTAAGCCCCTGGATCTATGGTTCGGGCGCTCAAGGTTTGGGCCCCTGGAGCTGTGGTTCGGGCGCTCAGGGGTTGGGCCCCTGGAGCTGGTGTTGGGGCCCCCAGGGGTTCGGCCCCTGGAGCTGTTGATGGTTCCCCCAGGGGTTAGGACCCTGGAGCTATGATTCGGGCACTCAGGGGTTGGGCCCTTGGAGCTGGGGTTGGGGCCCCGGGGGGTTAGGCCCCTGGGGCTATGGTTCGGGCGCTCAGGGGTTGGGCCCCTGGAGCTGGGGTCGAGGGTCCCAGGCGTTGGTCCCCTGGAGCTGGGGCTGGGTACCCCGGGGTCTAGGCCCATGGAGCTATAGTTCGGGCGCTCAGGGGTTGGGCCCCTGGAGCTGGAGTTTTGGTCCCCAGGGGTTGGGCCCCTGGTGCTCGGGTTGGCGCCCCCAGGGGTTAGGCCCCTGGAGCTATGGTTCGGGCTCTCAGGGGTTGGGCCCTTGGAACTGGGGTGGGGGCCCCCAGGGGTTAGGCCCCTGGAGCTATGGTTCGGGCGCTCAGGGGTTGGGCCCCTGGAGCTATTTTTCGGGCGCTCAGTGGTTGAGCCCCTGGAGCTGATGTTGAGGCCCCCAGGGGTTGGGCTCCTGGAGCTTATGTTGGAGCCCCCAGGGGTTGGGCCCCTGGAGCTGGTGTTGGGGCCCCCAGGGGTTAGGCCACTGGAGCTATGGTTTGGGCACTCAGGGGTTGAGCCCCTGGAGCTTTTTTTTTGGCGCTCATGGGTTGAGACCCTGGAGCTGATGTTCAGGCCCCCAGGGATTAAGCTCCTGGAGCTGGTGTTGGGGCCCCCAGGGCTTGTGCCGTGTAGCTGGGGTTGCGGCCCCCGGGGCTTAGGCCCATGGAGCTCTGGTTCGGGCGCTCAGGGGTTCGGCCCCTAGAGCTAGTGTTGGGGCCCCCAGGGGATGGGCCCCTGGACCTGGGGTTGGGGCCAAGGCCCCTGGAGCTATGTTTCGGGCGCTCAGGGGTTGGGCCGCTGGAGCTGGTGTTGTAGCCCCAAGGGGTTGGGCCCCTGGAGCTGGTGTTGGGGCCCCCAGGATTTGGGCCACTGGAGCTGGTGTTGGGGCCCCCAGGGGTTGGGCCCCTGGAGCTGGTGTTGGGGCCTCCAGGGGTGAGGCCCCTGGAGTTATGATTCGAGCACTCAAAGGCTGGGCCCCTGGAGCTATGGTTCGGGCGCTCAGGGTTGGGCCCCTGGAGCTGGTGTTGGGGCCTCCAGGGGTTCGGCCTGTGGAGGTATTGTTCGGGCGCTCAGGGGTCGGACCACTCGAGCTCGTGTTGTGGCCCCCAGGGGTTAGGCCCCTAGAGCTATGGTTCGGGCGCACAGGGGTTGTGCCCCTGGAGCTGGGGTTGGGGCCCCCAGGGGTTCGGCCCCTGGAGCTGGTGTTGGGGCCCCAGGTGTTAGGCCCCTGGAGCTATGGTTCGGGTGCTCAGGGGTTGGGCCACTGGAGCTATGGTTCGGGCGCTCAGGGGTTGGGCCCTTTGAGCTCGTGTTGGGGTTCCCAGGGGTTGGGACCCTGGAGCTATGGTTCGGGCGCTCAGGGGTTGGACCCTTGCAGCTCGGGTTGGGGAGCCCAGGGGTTAGGCCCTTGAAGCTAAGGTTAGGGCGCTCAGGGGTAGGGCCCCTGGAACTGGTGTTGGGGCCCCCAGGGGACGGGCCACTGGAGCTGGTGTTTTGGCACCCAGGGGTTGGGCCCCTGGAGCTGGTTTTGGGGCCCCCAGGGGTGAGGCCCCTGGAGCTATGGTTCGGGCGTTGAGGGGTTGGGCCCCTCGAGTTATGGTCGGGCGCTCTGGAGTTGGGCCCCTGGAGCTGATGTTGGGGCCCCCAGGGGTTGGGCTCCTGGAGCTGGTGTTGAGGCCCCCAGGGGTTGGGCCCCTGAAGGTATTATTCGGGCGCTCAGGGGTTGCGCCTCTGGAGCTGGTGTTGGGGCCCCCAGCGATTGGGCCCCTGGAGCTGGGTTTGAGGCCCCAGAGGTTAGACCCCTGGAGCAATGGTTTGGGCGCTCAGGGGTTAGGCTCTTGGAGCTTGGGTGGGGGCCCCCAGGGGTTAGGCCCCTTGAGCTCTGGTTCGGGCACTCAGGAGTTTGGCCCCTGGAGCTGGTGTTGGGGCCCCCAGGGGTCCGGCTCCTGGAGCTGGGGTTGGGGCCCCCGGGGGTTAGGCCCCTTGAGCTATGTTTCGGGCGCTCAGGGGTTGGGCCCCTGGAGCTAGTGTTGCGGCCCACAGGGGTTGGGCCCCTGGAGCTCGGGATGGGGCCCTCGGGGGTTGGGCTCCTGGAGCTATGGTTCGGGCGCTCAGGGATTGTGCCCCTGGAGCTGGGGTTGGGGCCCCCAGGGGTTGGGCCCCTGGAGCTGGTGTTGGGGCCCCAGGGGATAGGCCCCGGGAGCTATGGTTCGGGTGCTAAGGGGTTTGGCCACTGGAGCTATGCTTCGGGGGCTCAGGGGTTGGGCCCTTGGAGCTCCTGTTGGGGTCCCCAGGGGTTGGGACCCTGGAGCTATGGTTCGGGCGCTCAGGGGTTGGACCCTTGGAGCTCGGGTTGGGGAGCCCAGGGGTTAGGCCCTTGGAGCTATGGTTAGGGTGCTCAGGGATAGGGCCCCTGGAGCTGGTGCTGGGGCCCCGAGAGGTCGGAGCACTGGAGCTGGTGTTTTGGCACCCAGGGGTTGGGCCCCTGGAGCTGGTGTTGGGGTCCCCAGGGGTGAGGCCCCTGGAGCTATGGTTCGGGCGTTGAGGGGTTGGGCCCCTTGAGTTATTGTCGGGCGCTCTGGGGTTGGACCACTGGAGCTGATGTTGGGGCCCCCAGGGGTTGGGCTCCTGGAGCTGGTGTTGAGGCCCCCAGGGGTTGGGCCCCTGGAGGAGGTGCTGCGGCCCCAGGGGTTAGGCCCTTGGAGCTATGGTTCGGGCGATCAGGGTTTCGGCCCCTGGAGCTGGTGTTGGGGCCCCCAGGGGATGGGCCCCTGGAGCTGGGGTTGGGGCCAAGGCCCCTGGAGCTATGTTTCGGGTACTCAGGGGTTGGGCCGCTGGAGCTGGTGTTGTAGCCCCAAGGGGTTGGGCCCCTGGAGCTGGTGTTGGGGCCCCCAGGATTTGGGCCACTGGAGCTGGTGTTGGGGCCCCCAGGGGTTCGGCCCCTGGAGCTGGTGTTGGGGCCTCCAGGGGTGAGGCCCCTGGAGTTATGATTCGGGCACTCAAAGGCTGGGCCCCTCGAGCTATGGTCCGGGCGCTCTGGGGTTGGGCCCCTTGAGCTGGTGTTGGGGCCCCCATGGGTTGGGCCCCTGGAGCTGGGGTTGGGGCCTCACGGGATAGGCTCCTGGAGCTATAGCTCGGTCGCTCAGGGGTTGGGCCCCTGCAGCTGGTGTTGGGACCCCAAGGTTTTGGGCCCCTGCAGCTGGTGTTGGGGCCCGAAGCGGTTCGGCCCCTGGAGCTGGGGTTGTGGCCCCCGGGGGTAAGGCCCCTGGAGCTATGGTTAGGGCGCTCAGGGGTTGGGCCTTTCGAACTTGGATCGAGGGCCCCAAGGGTTGGGCTAATGGAGCTGGGGTTGGGGCTCCCGGGGGTTAGGCCCCTGGAGTTATGGTTCGGGCGCTCAGGGGTTGGACCCTTGGAGCTGGGTTTGGCGCCCCCAGGGGTTAGGGCCCTGGAGCTATGGTTCGGGCGTTCAGGGGTTGGGCCCCTGAAGCTGGTGTTGGGGCCCCCAGGGGTTAGGCCTCTGTAGCTATGGTTCAGGCGCTCTGGGGTTGGGCCCCTAGAGCTATGGTTCGGGCGCTCTGGGGTTGGGCCCCTGGAGCTGGTGTTGCGGCCCCAAAGAGTTGGGCACCTGGAGCTGGTGTTGGGGCCCCCAGGGATCGGGCTCCTGGAGATATTGTTCGGGCACTCAGGGGTTGGGCCCTTGGAGCTGGTGTTGGGGCCGCAGGGGTTAGGCCCCTGGAGCTATGGTTTGGACGCTCAGGGGTTGTGCCCCTGGAGCTCGTGTTCAGGCCCCCAGGGGTTTGGCCCCTTGAGGTATTGTTCGGGCGCTCAGGGGTTGGGCCCCTGGAGCTGGTGTTGGGGCCCCAGGGGTTAGTCTACTGGAGCTATGGTTCGGGCTCTCAGCGGTTGGGCCTCTGGAGGTGGTGTTGGGCCCCCCAGGGGTTGGGCCCCTGGAGCTGGGGTTGGGGCCCAAGGGGTTAGACCCTTGGAGCTATGGTTCGGGCACTCAGGGGTTGGGCCCTTGGAGCTGGGGTGGGGGCCCCCAGGGGTTAAGCCCATTGAGCTATGGTTCGGGCACTCAGGGGTTGGGCCCCTGGAGCTGGTGTTGGGTCCCCCAGGGGTTCGACTCCTGAAGCTGGTGTTGGGGCCCCAGCGGTTAGGCATTTGGAGCTATGGTTCGGGCGCTCAGGGGTTTGGCCCGTGGACCTATGGTTCGGGCGCTCATTGGTTGAGACCTTGTGGCTGGTGTTGCGGCCCCCAGGGCTTAGGTCCCTGGAGCTTTTGTTCGGGCGCTCAGGGTTTGGGCCCTTGGAGATTGGTTTCGGGCCCCCTGAGGTTAAGCCCCTACAGCTATGATTCAGGCGCTCCGGGGTTGGGCCCCTGGAGCTGGGGTCGAGGGCCCTAGGGGTTGGGCCCCTGGAGTTGGGTTTGAGACCCACCGGGGTTAGGCCCCTGGAGCTATGGTTCGGGCGCTCAGGGGGTGGGCCCCTGGAGCTGGTGTTGAGGCCCCCACGGGTTAGGCCCCTGGAGCTATGGTTCGGGCGCCCAGACGTTGGGCCCCTGTAGCTGGTGATGGGGCCCCCAGGGGTTCGGCCCCTGGAGCTGGTGTTGGAGCCCCCGGGGGTTAGGCCCCTGGAGCTATAGTTCGAGCGCTTAGGGGTTGAGCTCGTGGATCTGGTGTTGGGGCCCCCAGGGGTTGGGCCTCTGGAGCTGGGGTAGGAGCCCCCAGGGGTTAGGCCCCTGAACTTATGGTTTGAGCGCTCAGGGGTTGGGCCCTTGGAGCTGCGGATGGGGCCCCCAGGGGTTGGGCCCTGGAGCTATGGTTCCGGCGCTCAGGGGTTTGGCCCGTAGAACTCGGGTTGGGGCCCCTAGGCGTTAGTCCCCTGGAGCTATGGTTCGGGCGCTCAGGGGTTTGGCCCCTGGAGCTGCTGTTGGGGCCCCCAGGGGTTGGGCCCCTGGAGCTGTTGTTGGGGCCCCCATGGGTTAGGACCCTGGAGCTATGATTCGGTCACTCAGGGATTGGGCCCTTGGAGCTGGGGTTGGGGCCCCCGGGGGTTAGGCCCCTGGGGCTATGGTTCGGGCGCTCAGGGGTTGGGCCCCTGGAGCTGGGGCCGAGGGTCCGAGGGGTTGGTTCCCTGGAGCTGGGGCTGGGTCCCCTGGGGCTTAGGCCCCTGGAGCTATGGTTGGGGCGCTCAGGGGTTGGGCCCCTGGAGCTGGAGTTTTGGTCCCCAGGGGTTGGGCCCCTCTAGCTGGTGTTGGGGCCCACAGGGGTTAGACCCCTGGAGGAATTGTACGGGCGCTCTAAGCTTGTGCCCCTGGAGCTGGTGTTGACGCCCCCAGGGGTTCGGCCCCTGGAGCTGGTGTTATGGCCCCCAGGGTTTCGGCCCCTGGAGCTGGTGTTGGGGCTCCTAGGGGTTAGGCCCCTGGAGCTATGATTCGGTCACTCTGGAGTTGGGCCCTTGGAGCTGGGGTTTTGGCCCCCGGGGGTTAGGCCCCTGGATCTATGGTTCGGGAGCTCAAGGGTTGGACCCCTGGAGCTGGGGTCCAGGGCCCCAGAAGTTTGGCCCCTGGAGCTGGGGTTGGCGACCCAGCGGTTAGGCCCCTGCAGCTATGGTTCGGGCGCTCAGGGGTTGGGCCCCTGGAGCTATTTTTCGGGCGCTCAGTGGTTGAGCCCCTGGAGCTGATGTTGAGGCCCCGAGGGGTTGGGCTCCTGGAGCTGATGTTGGAGCCCCCAGGGCTTGGGCCCCTGGAGCTGGGGTTGGGGTCCACGGGGGTTAGGCCCCTGCAGCTATGGTTCGGGCGCTCAGGGGTTCGGCCCCTGGAGCTGTTGTTGGGGCCCCCAGGGGATGGGCCACTGGAGCTGGGGTTAGGGCCAAGGCCCCTGGAGCTATGTTTCGGGCGCTCAGGGGTTGGGCCGCTAGAGCTGGTATTGTAGCCCCAAGGGGTTGGGCCCCTGGAGCTGGGGTTGGGGTCCCCGGAGGTGAGGCCCCTGGAGCTATGGTTTGGGCACTCTGGTGTTGGGCCCCTGGAGCTGGTGTTGGGGCCCCCAGTGGTTGGGCTCTTGGAGCTGGGGTTGGGTACCCCGGGGGTTAGGCCCCTTAAGCTTTGGTTCGGGCGCTCAGGGGTTGAGCCCCTGCAGCTGGTGTTGGGGCCCCCAAGGGTGAGGCCCCTGGAGCTATGGTTCGCGCGCTCAGGGGTTGGGCCACTGGACCTATGGTTCGGGCGCTCTGGGGTTGAGCCCCTGGAGCTGGTGTTGGGGCCCCCAGGGATTGGGCTTCTGGAGCTGGGGTTGGGGCCTTCGGGGGTTAGGCCCCTGGAGCTATGGTTTCGGCGCTCAGGGGTTGGGCCCCTGGAGCTGGTGTTGGGGCCCCCAGGGGTTGGGCCCCTGAAGCTGAGTTTCGGGCCCCCATTGGTTAGGCCCCTGGAGCTATAGTTCGGGTGCTCAGGGCTTGTGCCCGTGGAGCTGGGGTTGCGGCCCCCGGGGGTTAGGCCCATGGAGCTATGGTTCGGGCGCTCAGGGGTTCGGCCCCTAGAGCTGGTGTTGGGGCCCCCAGGGGATGGGCCCCTGGAGCTGGGATCGGGGCCAAGGCCCCTGGAGCTATGTTTCGGGCGCTCAGGGGTTGGTTCGCTGGAGCTGGTGTTGTAGCCCCAAGGGGTTGGGCCCCTGGAGCTGGTGTTTGGGCCCCCAGGATTTGGGCCACTGGAGCTGGTGTTGGGGCCCCCAGGGGTTGGGCCCCTGGAGCTGGTGTTGGGGCCTCCAGGGGTGAGGCCCCTGGAGTTATGATTCGGGCACTCAAAGGCTGGGCCCCTGGAGCTATGGTCCGGGCCCTCTGGGGTTGGGCCTCTGGAGCTGGTGTTGGGGCCCCCAGGGGTTGGGCCCCTGGAGCTGGGGTTGGGGCCCCACGGGATATGCTCCTAGACCTATAGCTCGGTCGCTCAGGGGTTGGGCCCCTAGAGCTGGTGTTGGGACCCCAAGGGTTTGGGCCCCTGCAGCTGGTGTTGGGGCCCCAAGCAATTCGGCCCCTGGAGCTGGGGTTCTGGCCCCCGGGGGTAAGGCCCCTGGAGCTATGGTTAGGGCGCTCAGGGGTTGGACCCTTGGAGCTGGGTTTGGGGACCCCAGGGGTTAGGCCCCTGGAGCTATGGTTCGGGCTCTCAGGGGTTGGGCCCCTGGAGCTGGTGTTGGGGCCTCCAGGGGTTAGGCCTCTGGAGGTATTGTTCGGGCGCTCAGGGGTCGGGCCACTCGAGCTCGTGTTGGGTCCCCCAGGGGTTAGGCCCCTAGAGCTATGGTTCGGGCGCACAGGGGTTGTGCCCCTGGAGCTGGGGTTGGGGCCCGCAGGGCTTCGGCCCCTGGAGCTGGTGTTGGGGCCCCAGGTGTTAGACCCCTGGAGCTATAGTTCGGGTGCTCAGGGGTTGGGCCACTGGAGCTATGGTTCGGGCGCTCAGGGGTTGTGCCCTTGGAGCTCGTGTTGGGGTTCCCAGGGGTTGGGACCCTGGAGCTATGGTTCGGGCGCTCAGGGTTTCGGCCCCTGGAGCTGTTGTTGGGGCCCCCAGGGGATGGGCCACTGGACCTGGGGTAGGGGCCAAGGCCCCTGGAGCTGTGTTTCGGGCGCTCTGGGGTTGGGCCGCTAGAGCTGCTATTGTAGCCCCATGGGTTTGGGCCCCTGGAGCTGGGGTTGGGGTCCCCAGAAGTGAGGCCCCTGGAGCTATGGTTCTGGCGCTCCGGGGTTGGGCCCCTGGAGCTATGGTTCGGGCGCTCTGGTGTTGGGCCCCTGGAGCTGCTGTTGGGGCCCCCAGTGGTTGGGCACTTGGAGCTGGGGTTGGGTACCCCGGGGGTTAGGCCCCTTGAGCTTTGGTTCGGGCGCTCAGGGGTTGAGCCCCTGCAGCTGGTGTTTGGGCCCCGAGGGGTGAGGCCCCTGGAGCTATGGTTCGCGCGCTCAGGGGTTGGGCCTCTGGACCTATGGTTCGGGCGCTCTGGGGTTGAGCCCCTGGAGCTGGTGTTGGGGCCCCCAGGGATTGGGCTTCTGGAGCTTGAGTTAGGGCCCTCGGGGGTTAGGCCCCTGGAGCTATGGTTTCGGCGCTCAGGGGTTGGGCCCCTGGAGCTATGGTTCGGGCGCTCTGGTGTTGGGCCCCTGGAGCTGCTGTTGGGGCCCCCAGTGGTTGGGCTCTTGGAGCTGGGGTTGGGTACCCCGGGGGTTAGGCCCCTTGAGCTTTGGTTCGGGCGCACAGGGGTTGAGCCCCTGGAGCTGGTGTTGGGGCCCCCAGGGTTTGGGCCCCTGGAGCTGGGTTTCGGGCCCCCAGGGGTTAGGCCCCAGGAGCTATAGTTCGGGCGCTCAGGGGTTGGGCCCTTGGAGCTGGGGTGGGGGTCCCCAGGGGTTATGACCCTGGAGTTCTGGTTCGGGCGCTCAGGGGTTGGGCCCCTGAAGCTGGTGTTGGGACCCCCAGTGGTTCGGCCCCTGGAGCTGGCGTTCGGGCCCCCGTGGGTTAGGCCCCTGGAACTATGGTTCGGGCTCTCAGCGGTTGGACCCTTGGAGCTGGGATTGGGGAGCCCAGGGGTTAGGCCGCTCAGGGTTTGGGCCCTTGGAGTTGGTGTTGAGGCCCCCAGGGGTTGAGCCACTGGAGCTGGTGTTGGGTCCCCCAGGGGTTGGACCCTTGGAGCTTGTGTAGGGGCGCCCACAGGTTGGGCCACTGGAGCTGGTGTTCAGGCCCCCAGGGGTTGGTCCCCTGGAGCTGGTGTTGGGGCCCCCATGGGTGAGGCCCCTGGAGCTATGGTTCGCGCGCTCAGGGGTTGGGCCCCTGGACCTATGGTTCGGGCGCTCAGGGGTTCGGCCCCTGCAGCTGTTGTTGTGGCCCCCAGGGGATGGGCCACTGGAGCTGATGTTTTTGGCGCTCATGGGTTCAGCCCCTGGAGCTGATGTTGAGGCCCCCAGGGGTTGAGCTCCTGGAGCTGGTGTTGGGGCCCCCAGGGCTTGTGCCCGTGGAGCTGGGGTTGCGGCCCCCGGGGGTTAGGCCCATGGAGCTATGGTTCGGGTGCTCAGGGGATCAGCCCCTAGAGCTGGTGTTTGGGCCCCCAGGGGATGGGCCCCTGGAGCTGGGGTTGGGGCCAAGGCCCCTGGAGCTATATTTCGGGCGCTCAGGGGTTGGGCCGCTGGAGCTGGTGTTGTAGCCCCAAGGGGTTGGGCCCCTGGAGCTGGTGTTCGGGCCCCCAGGTATTGGGCCACTGGAGCTGGTGTTGGGGCCCCCAGGGGTTGGGCCCCTGGAGCTGGTGTTGGGGCCTCCAGGGGTGAGGCCCGTGGAGTTATGATTCGGGCACTCAAAGGCTGGGCCCCTGGAGCTATGGTCCGGGCGCTCTGGGGTTGGGCCCCTGGAGCTGGTGTTGGGGCCCCCAGGGGTTGGACCCCTGGAGCTGGGGTTGGGGCCCCACGGGATAGGCTCCTGGAGCTATAGCTCGGTCGCTCAGGGGTTGGGCCCCTAGAGCTGGTGTTGGGACCCCAAGCGGTTCGGCCCCTGGAGCTGGGGTTGTGGCCCCCGGGGGTAAGGCCCCTGGAGCTATGGTTAGGGCGCTCAGGGGTTGGACCCTTGGAGCTGGGTTTGGATACCCCAGGGGTTAGGCCCCTGGACCTATGGTTCGGGCGCTAAGGGGTTGGGCCCCTGGAGCTGGTGTTGGGGCTTCCAGGGGTTAGGCCTCTGGAGGTATTGTTCGGGCGCTCAGGGGTCGGGCCACTCGAGCTCGTGTTGGGGCCCCCAGGGGTTAGGCCCCTGGAGCTATGGTTCAGGCGCTCAGGGTTTGTGCCCCTGGAGCTGGGGTTGGGGCCCCCAGGGGTTCGGCCCCTGGAGCTGTTGTTGGGGCCCCAGGTGTTAGGCCCCTGGAGCTGTGGTTCGGGTGCTCAGGGGTTGGGCCACTGGAGCTATGGTTCGGGCGCTCAGGGGTTAGACCCTTGGAGCTCGGGTTGGGGAGCCCAGGGGTTTGGCCCTTGGAGCTATGGTTAGGGTGCTCAGGGGTAGGGCCCCTGGAGCTGGTGTTCGGGCCCCCAGGGGACGGCCCACTGGAGCTGGTGTTTTGGCACCCAGGGGTTGGGCCCCTGGAGCTGGTGTTGGGGCCCCCAGGGGTGAGGCCCCTGGAGCTCTGGTTCGGACGTTGAGGGGTTGGGCCCCTCGAGTTATGGTCGGGCGCTCTGGAGTTGGGCCCCTGGAGCTGATGTTGGGGCCCCCAGGGGTTGGGCTCCTGGAGCTGGTGTTGGGGCCCCCAGGGGTTGGGCCCCTGGAGCTGGGTTTGGGACCCCAGAGGTTAGACTCCTGGAGCAATGGTTTGGGCGCTCAGGGGTTAGGCCCTTGGAGCTGGTGTTGGGGCCCCCAGGGGTTAGGCATTTCGAGCTATGGTTCGGGCGCTCAGGGGTTGGGCCCTTGTGGCTAGTGTTGGGGCCTCCGGGGCTTGGGCCCCTGGAGCTATGGTTCGGGCGCTCAGGGGTTGGGCCCTTGTGGCTAGTGTTGGGGCCTCCGGGGCTTGGGCCCCTGGAGCTATGGTTCGGGCGCTCAGGGGTTGGGCCCCTGGAGCTATGGTTCGGGCGCTCCGGGGTTGGGCCCCTGGAGCTGGTGTTCGGGCCCCCAGGGGTTGGGCTCCTGTAGCTGGGGTTGGGGCCCCCGGGGGTTAGGCCCCTGGAGCTATGTTTCGGGCGCTCAGGGGTTGGGCCCCTGGAGCTAGTGTTGCGGCCCGCAGGGGTTGGCCCCCTTGACCTCGGGATGGGGCCCTCGGGGGTTGGGCTCCTGGAGCTATGGTTCGGGCGCTCAGGGGTTTTGCCCCTGGGGCTGTGGTTGGGGCCCCCAGGGGTTGGGCCCCTGGACCTGGTGTTGGGGCCCCAGGGGATAGGCCCCGGGAGCTATGGTTCGGGTGCTCAGGGGTTTGGCCACTGGAGCTATGGTTCGGGCGATCAGGGGTTCTGCCCCTGGAGCTGATGTTGGGGCCCCCAGGTGTTGGGCTCCTGGAGCTGGTGTTGAGGCCCCCAGGGGTTGGGCCCCTGGAGGAGGTGTTGGGACCCCAGGGGTTAGGCCCTTGGAGCTATGGTTCGGGCGATCAGGGGTTGGGCCCCTGGAGCTATGGTTCGGGCGATCAGGGGTTGGGCCCCTGGAGCTATGGTTCGGGCGCTCAGGGGTTGGACCCTTGGAGCTGAGTGTGGCGCCCAAAGGGGTTAGGGCCCTGGAGCTATGGTTCGGGCGCTCAGGGGTTGGGCCCCTGGAGCTGGTGTTGGGGCCCCCAGGGGTTAGGCCTCTGGAGCTATGGTTGAGGCGCTCAGGGGTTGGGCCCCTGGAGCTATGGTTCGGGCGCTCTGGGGTTCGGCCCCTGGAGCTGGTGTTGCGGTCCCCAAGATTTGGGCACCTGGAGCTGGTGTTGGGGCCCCCAGGGATCGGGCCCCTGGAGATATTGTTCGGGCGCTCAGGGGTTGGGCCCCTGGAGCTGGTGTTGGGGCCCCAGGGGTTAGGCCCCTGGAGCTATGGTTTGGACGCTCAGGGGTTGGGCCCCTGGAGCTATGGTTCGGGCGATCAGGGGTTGGGCCCCTGGAGCTATGGTTCGGGCGCTCAGGGGTTGGACCCTTGGAGCTGGGTGTGGCGCCCAAAGGGGTTAGGGCCCTGGAGCTATGGTTCGGGCGCTCAGGGGTTGGGCCCCTGGAGCTGGTGTTGGGGCCCCCAGGGGTTAGGCCTCTGGAGCTATGGTTCAGGCGCTCAGGGGTTGGGCCCCTGGAGCTGGTGTTGCGGTCCCCAAGATTTGGGCACCTGGAGCTGGTGTTGGGGCCCCCAGGGATCGGGCCCCTGGAGGTATTGTTCGGGCGCTCAGGGGTTGGGCCCCTGGAGCTGGTGTTGGGGCCCCAGGGGTTAGGCCCCTGGAGCTATGGTTTGGACGCTCAGGGGTTGGGCCCCTGGAGCTGGTGTTCGGGCCCCCAGGGGTTTGGCCCATTGCGGTATTCTTCGGGCGCTAAGGGGTTGGGCCCCTGAAGCTGGTGTTGGGGCCCCAGGGGTTAGTCCACTGGAGCTATGGTTCGGGCGCTCAGCGGTTGGACCTCTGGAGCTGGTGTTGGGCCCCCCAGGGGTTAGGCATTTGGAGCTATGGTTCGGGCGCTCAAGGGTTTGGCCCCTGGACCTATGGTTCGGGCGCTCATTGGTTGAGACCTTGTGGCTGGTGTTGGGGCGCCCTGGGCTTGGGCCCCTGGAGCTGGGGTTGGGGCCCCCGGGGCTTAGGCCCCTGGAGTTATGGTGCGGGCTCTCAGGGATTGGGCCCCTGGAACTGGTTTTGAGACCCCCAGGGGTTGGGCCCCTGGAGCTGGGGTTTGGGCCCCCAGGGGTTAGGCTCTTGGAGCTATGGTTCTGGAGCTCAGGGGTTGGGCCCTTGGAGCTGGGGTGAGGGCCCCCAGGGGTTAGTTCCCTGGAGCTATGGTTCGGGCGTTCAGGGGATGGGCCCCTGGAGCTGGTGTTGAGACCCCCAGGGGTTGGGACCCTGGAGCTGGTGTTGGGGCCCCAGGGATTGGGCCCCTGGAGGTATTGTTCGGGCGCTCAGGGGTTGGGCCCTTGGAGCTGGTGTTCGGGCCCCATGGGTTAGGCCCCTGGAGCTATGGTTCGGACGCTCAGGTGTTGGGCCCCTGGAGCTGGTGTTCGGGCCCTCAGGGGTTAGGCCCCTGGAGGTATTTTTCGGGCGCTCAGGGGTTGGGCCCCTGGAGCTGGTGTTGGGGCCCCAGGGGTTAGTCCACTGGAGCTATAGTTCGGGCGCTCAGCGGTTGGGCCCTTGGAGCTGCGGTGGGGGCCCCCAGGGGTTAGGACCCTTGAGCTATGGTTCGGGCGCTCAAGTGTTGGGCCCCTGGAGCTGGTGTTGGGGCCCCCAGAGGTTCGACATTTGGAGCTGGTGTTGGGGCCCCAGGGGTTAGGCCCTTGGAGCTATGGTTCGGGCGATCAGGGGTTGGGCCCCTGGAGCTATGGTTCGGGCGATCAGGGGTTGGGCCCCTGGAGCTATGGTTCGGGCGCTCAGGGGTTGGACCCTTGGAGCTGAGTGTGGCGCCCAAAGGGGTTAGGGCCCTGGAGCTATGGTTCGGGCGCTCAGGGGTTGGGCCCCTGGAGCTGGTGTTGGGGCCCCCAGGGGTTAGGCCTCTGGAGCTATGGTTGAGGCGCTCAGGGGTTGGGCCCCTGGAGCTATGGTTCGGGCGCTCTGGGGTTCGGCCCCTGGAGCTGGTGTTGCGGTCCCCAAGATTTGGGCACCTGGAGCTGGTGTTGGGGCCCCCAGGGATCGGGCCCCTGGAGATATTGTTCGGGCGCTCAGGGGTTGGGCCCCTGGAGCTGGTGTTGGGGCCCCAGGGGTTAGGCCCCTGGAGCTATGGTTTGGACGCTCAGGGGTTGGGCCCCTTTAGCTATGGTTCGGGCGATCAGGGGTTGGGCCCCTGGAGCTATGGTTCGGGCGCTCAGGGGTTGGACCCTTGGAGCTGGGTGTGGCGCCCAAAGGGGTTAGGGCCCTGGAGCTATGGTTCGGGCGCTCAGGGGTTGGGCCCCTGGAGCTGGTGTTGGGGCCCCCAGGGGTTAGGCCTCTGGAGCTATGGTTCAGGCGCTCAGGGGTTGGGCCCCTGGAGCTATGGTTCGGGCGCTCTGGGGTTGGGCCCCTGGAGCTGGTGTTGCGGTCCCCAAGATTTGGGCACCTGGAGCTGGTGTTGGGGCCCCCAGGGATCGGGCCCCTGGAGGTATTGTTCGGGCGCTCAGGGGTTGGGCCCCTGGAGCTGGTGTTGGGGCCCCAGGGGTTAGGCCCCTGGAGCTATGGTTTGGACGCTCAGGGGTTGGGCCCCTGGAGCTGGTGTTCGGGCCCCCAGGGGTTTGGCCCATGGCGGTATTCTTCGGGCGCTAAGGGGTTGGGCCCCTGAAGCTGGTGTTGGGGCCCCAGGGGTTAGTCCACTGGAGCTATGGTTCGGGCGCTCAGCGGTTGGACCTCTGGAGCTGGTGTTGGGCCCCCCAGGGGTTAGGCATTTGGAGCTATGGTTCGGGCGCTCAAGGGTTTGGCCCCTGGACCTATGGTTCGGGCGCTCATTGGTTGAGACCTTGTGGCTGGTGTTGGGGCGCCCTGGGCTTGGGCCCCTGGAGCTGGGGTTGGGGCCCCCGGGGCTTAGGCCCCTGGAGTTATGGTGCGGGCTCTCAGGGATTGGGCCCCTGGAACTGGTTTTGAGACCCCCAGGGGTTGGGCCCCTGGAGCTGGGGTTTTGGCCCCCAGGGGTTAGGCTCTTGGAGCTATGGTTCTGGAGCTCAGGGGTTGGGCCCTTGGAGCTGGGGTGAGGGCCCCCAGGGGTTAGTTCCCTGGAGCTATGGTTCGGGCGTTCAGGGGATGGGCCCCTGGAGCTGGTGTTGAGACCCCCAGGGGTTGGGACCCTGGAGCTGGTGTTGGGGCCCCAGGGATTGGGCCCCTGGAGGTATTGTTCGGGCGCTCAGGGGTTGGGCCCTTGGAGCTGGTGTTCGGGCCCCATGGGTTAGGCCCCTGGAGCTATGGTTCGGACGCTCAGGTGTTGGGCCCCTGGAGCTGGTGTTCGGGCCCTCAGGGGTTAGTCCACTGGAGCTATAGTTCGGGCGCTCAGCGGTTGGGCCCTTGGAGCTGCGGTGGGGGCCCCCAGGGGTTAGGACCCTTGAGCTATGGTTCGGGCGCTCAAGTGTTGGGCCCCTGGAGCTGGTGTTGGGGCCCCCAGAGGTTCGACATTTGGAGCTGGTGTTGGGGCCCCAGGGGTTAGGCATTTGGAGCTATGGTTCGGGTGCTCAGGGGTTTGGCCCCTGGAGCTATAGTTCGGGCGCTCAGGGGTTCGGCCCTTGTGGCTTGTGTTGGGGACCCCTGGGCTTTGGCCCCTGGAGCTATGGTTCGGGAGCTCAGGGGTTCGGCCCCTGGAGCTATGGTTCGGGCACTTAGGGGTTGGGCCCCTGGAGCTATGGTTCGGGCGCTCAGGGGTTGGGCCCCTGGAGCTGCTGTTGGGGCCCCCAGGGGTTGGGCTCCTGTAGCTTGTATTGGGGCACCCAGGGGTTTGGCCCCTGGAGCTGGGGTTGGGGCCCCCGGGGGTTAGCCCCATGGAGCTATGGTTCGGGCGCTCAGGGGTTGTGCCCCTGGAGCTGGTGTTGGGTCCCCCAGAGGTTGGGCCCCTGGAGCTGGGGTTGGGACCCCCGGGGATTAGGCCCCTGGAGCTATGGTTCGGGCGCTCAGGGGTTTGACCCTTGGAGCTGGGGATGGGGAGCCCAGGAGTTATGCCCTTGGAACTATGGTTAGGGCGCTCAGGGGTTGGCCCCTGGAGCTGTTGTTGGGGCCCCCAGGGGTTGGGTCACTGGAGCTGGTGTTGGGTCCCCGAAGGGTGAGGCCCCTGGAGCTATGGTTCGAACGCTCAGGGGTTGGGCCCCTGGAGCTATGGTTCGGGCGCTCTGGCGTTGGCCCCTGGATCTCGTGTTCGGGCCCCCTGGGGTTAGGCCCTTGGAGGTATTGTTCGAGCGCTCAGGGGTTGGGCCCCTGGAGCTGGTGTTGGGGCTCCCTTTGGTTGGGACCTTGGAGCTATGGTTCGGGCGCTCAGGGGTTGGACCCTTGGACCTGGGGTTGCGGATCCTAGGGTTTAGACCCCTGGAGCTATGATTCTGGCTCTCAGGGTTTGGGCCGCTGGAGCTATGGTTAGGGCGCTCTGGGGTTAGGCCCCTGGAGCTGGAGTTCGAACCCGCAGAGATTGGGCTACTGGAGCTGGTGTTGGGGCCCCCAGGAGTTTGGCCCCTGGAGCTGGTGTTGGAGCCCCCAGGGGTGAGGCCCCTGGAGCTATGGTTCGGGCGCTCAGGGTTTGGACCCCTGGAGCTATGGTTCGGGCGCTCTGGGGTTGGGCCCCTGGAGCTGCTGTTGGGGCCCCCAGGGTTTGGGCACCTAGAGCTGGTGTTGGGGCCCACAGGGGTTGGGCCCCTGGAGCTGGGGTTGTGGCCCCCGGGGGTAAGGCCCCTGGAGTTATGGTTCGGGCGCTCAGGGGTTGGGCCACTGGAGCTGGTGATCGGGCCCCCAGGGGTTAGGCCTCTGGAGCTATGGTTCGGGCGCTCAGGGGTTGGGCCCCTGGAGCTATGGTTCGAGCGCTCTGGGGTTGGGCCCCTGGAGCTGGCATTGCGGCCCCGAAGATTTGGGCACCTGGAGCTGGTGTTTGGGCCCCAAGGGATTGGGCCCCTGGAGGTATTGTTCGGGCGCTCAGGGGTTGTGCCCTTGGAGCTGGTGTTTGGGCCCCCAGGGATTGGGCCCCTGGAGGTATTGTTCGGACGCTCAGGGGTTGGGCCCCTGGAGCTGGTGTTCGGGCCCTCAGGGGTTAGGCCCCTGGAGGTATTATTCGGGCGCTCACGGGTTGGGCCCCTGGAGCTGGTGTTGGGGCCCCAGGGGTTAGTCCACTGGAGCTATAGTTTGGGCGCTCAGCGGTTGGGCCCTTGGAGCTGGGGTGGGGGCCCCCAGGGGTTAGGACCCTTGAGCTATGGTTCGGGCGCTCAAGGGTTGGGCCCCTGGAGCTGGTGTTGGGGCCCCCAGGGGTTCGACATTTGGAGCTGGTGTTCGGGCCCCAGGGGTTAGGCATTTGGAACTATGCTTCGGGTGCTCAGGGGTTTGGCCCCTGGAGCTATGGTTCGGGCGCTCAGGGAATGGGCCCTTGTGGCTGGTGTTGGGGACCCCTGGGCTTCGGCCCCTGGAGCTATGGTTCGGGAGCTCAGGGGTTCGGCCCCTGGAGCTATGGTTCGGGCACTTAGGGGTTGGGCCCCTGGAGGTATGGTTCGGGCGCTCAGGGGTTGGGCCCCTGGAGCTGGTGATCGGGCCCCCAGGGGTTAGGCCTCTGGAGCTATGGTTCGGGCGCTCGGGGGTTGGGCCCCTGGAGCTATGGTTCGGGCGCTCTGAGGTTGGGCCCCTGGAGCTGGCATTGCGGCCCCGAAGATTTGGGCACCTGGAGCTGGTGTTTGGGCCCCCAGGGATTGGGCCCCTGGAGGTATTGTTCGGGCGCTCAGGGGTTGGGCCCTTGGAGCTGGTGTTGGGGCCCCAGGGGTTAGTCCACTAGAGCTATAGTTTGGGCGCTCAGCGGTTGGGCCCTTGGAGCTGGGGTGGGGGCCCCCAGGGGTTAGGACCCTTGAGCTATGGTTCGGGCGCTCAAGGGTTGGGCCTCTGGAGCTGGTGTTGGGGCCCCCAGGGGTTTGACATTTGGAGCTGGTGTTGGGGCCCCAGGGGTTAGGCATTTGGAGCTATGGTTCGGGTGCTCAGGGGTTTGGCCCCTGGAGCTATGGATCCGGCGCTCAGAGGTTGGGCTCTTGTGGCTGGTGTTGGGGACCCCTGGGCTTCGGCCCCTGGAGCTATGGTTCGGGAGCTCAGGGCTTCGGCCCTGGAGCTATGGTTCGGGCACTTAGGGGTTGGGCCCCTGGAGCTATGGTTCGGGCGCTCAGGGGTTGGGCCCCTGGAGCTGGTGTTTGGTCCCCCAGAGGTTGGGCCCCTGGAGCTAGGGTTGGGACCCCTGGGGATTAGGCCCCTGGAGCTATGGTTCGGGCGCTCAGGGGTTTGACCCTTGGAGCTGGGGATGGGGAGCCCAGGAGTTATGCCCTTGGAACTATGGTTAGGGCGCTCAGGGGTTAGCCCCTGGAGCTGGTGTTGGGGCCTCCAGGGGTTGGGTCACTGGAGCTGGTGTTGGGTCCCCGAAGGGTGAGGCCCCTGGAGCTATGGTTCGAACGCTCAGGGGTTGGGCACCTGGAGGTATTGTTCGAGCGCTCAGGGGTTGGGCCCCTGGAGCTGGGGTTGGGGATCCTAGGGTTTAGGCCCCTGGAGCTATGGTTCTGGCTCTCAGGGGTTGGACCCTTGGACCTGGGGTTGGGGATCCTAGGGTTTAGGCCCCTGGAGCTATGGTTCTGGCTCTCAGGGGTTGGGCCGCTGGAGCTATGGTTAGGGCGCTCTGGGGTTAGGCCCCTGGAGCTATTGTTCGAACCCGCAGAGATTGGGCTACTGTAGCTGGTGTTCGGGCCCCCAGGAGTTTGGCCCCTGGAGCTGGTGTTGGAGCTCCCAGGGGTGAGGCCCCTGGAGCTATGGTTCGGGCGCTCAGGGTTTGAACCCCTGGACCTATGGTTTGGGCGCTCTGGGGTTGGGCCCCTGGAGCTGCTGTTGGGGCCCCCAGGGGTTGGGCACCTGGAGCTGGTGTTGGGGCGCACAGGGGTTGGGCCCCTAGAGCTGGGGTTGGGGCTCCCGGGGGTTAGGCCCCTGGAGTTATGGTTCGGGCGCTCAGGGGTTGGACCCTTGGAGCTGGGTTTGGCGCCCCCAGGGGTTAGGCCCCTGGAGCTATGGTTCGGGCGCTCAGGGGTTGGGCCCCTGGAGCTGGTGATCGGGCCCCCAGGGGTTAGGCCTCTGGAGCTATGGTTCGGGCGCTCAGGGGTTGGGCCGTTGGAGCTGGGGTGGGGGATCCCAGGGGTTAGGCCCCTGGATCTATGGTTCGGGCGCTCAGGTGTTGGGCCCCTTTAGCTAGTGTTGGGGCTTCCAGGGGTTAGGCCCCTGGGGGGTATTGTTCGGGCGCTCAGGGGTTGGGCCCCTGGAGCTGGTGTTGGGGCCCCCGAGGTTTGGCCCCTGGAGCTATGGTTCGGGCGCTCAGGGGTTGGGCCCCTGGAGCTGGTTTTGGGGCACCAGGGGTTTGGTCCCTGGAGTTATGGTTCGGGCGCTCAGGGTTTGGGACCCTGGATTTGGTGTTGGGGCCCACAGAGGTTGGGTCCATGGAGCTAGGGTTGGGGTCCCGAGGGGTTAGGCTCCTGGAGCTATGGTTCGGGCGCTCAGGGGTTGGGTCCCTGGAGCTGGTGTTCGGGTCCCCAGGGGTTGGGCCCCTGGAGCTGGGGTTGGGACCCCCGGGGATTAGGCCCCTGGAGCTATGGTTCCGGCGCTCAGGGGTTGGACCCTTGGAGCTGGAGATGGGGAGCCCAGGGGTTAGGCCCTTGGAGCTATGGTTAGGGCGCTCAGGGGTTGGGCCCCTGGAGCTTTTCTTGGGGCCCCCAGGGGTTGGGTCACTGGAGCTGGTGTTGAGGCCCCCAGGGGTTAGGCCCCTGGAGCTGGTGTTGGGGCCCCCAGGGGTGAGGCCCCTGGAGCTATGGTTCGGACGCTCAGGGGTTGGGCCCCTGGAGCTATGGTTCGGGCGCTCTGGGGTTGGCCCCTGGACCTGGTGTTGGGGCCCCCAGGGGTTGGTCTCCTGGAGCTGGTGTAGCGGCCCCCAGGGTTTGGGCTCCTGGAGCTAGGGTAGGTGCCCCCTGGAGTTAGGCCCATGGAGCTATGATTCGGGCGCTCTGGGGTTGAGCCCTTGGAGCTGGCGTGGGGGCTCCCAGGGGTTAGGCCCCTGGAGCTATGGTTCGGGCGCTCAGGGGTTTGGCCCCTGTAGCTGGTGTTGGGGCCTCCAGGGGTTGGGTCACTGGAGCTGGTGTTGGGTCCCCGAAGGGTGAGGCCCCTGGAGCTATGGTTCGAACGCTCAGGGGTTGGGCCCCTGGAGCTATGGGTCGGGCGCTCTGGGGTTGGCCCCTGGATCTGGTGTTGGGGCCCCCTGGTGTTAGGCCCCTGGAGGTATTGTTCGAGCGCTCAGGGGTTGGGCCCCTGGAGCTGGTGTTGGGGCTCCCTTTGGTTGGGACCTTGGAGCTATGGTTCGGGCTTTCAGGGGTTGGACCCTTGGACCTGGGGTTGGGGATCCTAGGGTTTAGGCCCCTGGAGCTATGGTTCTGGCTCTCAGGGGTTGAGCCGCTGGAGCTATGGTTAGGGCGCTCTGGGGTTAGGCCCCTGGAGCTGGTGTTCGAACCCGCAGAGATTGGGCTACTGTAGCTGGTGTTCGGGCCCCCAGGAATTTGGCCCCTGGAGCTGGTGTTGGAGCTCCCAGGGGTGAGGCCCCTGGAGCTATGGTTCGGGCGCTCAGGGTTTGAACCCCTGGACCTAAGGTTCGGGCGCTCTGGGGTTGGGCCCCTGGAGCTGCTGTTGGGGCCCCCAGGGGTTGGGCACCTGGAGCTGGTGTTGGGGCCCACAGGGGTTGGGCCCCTAGAGCTGGGGTTGGGGCTCCCGGGGGTTAGGCCCCTGGAGTTATGGTTCGGGCGCTCAGGGGATGGACCCTTGGAGCTGGGTTTGGCGCCCCCAGGGGTTAGGCCCCTGGAGCTATGGTTCGGGCGCTCAGGGGTTGGGCCCCTGGAGCTGGTGATCGGGCCCCCAGGGGTTAGGCCTCTGGAGCTATGGTTCGGGCGCTCAGGGGTTGGGCCGTTGGAGCTCGGGTGGGGGATCCCAGGGGTTAGGCCCCTGGATCTATGGTTCGGGCGCTCAGGTGTTGGGCCCCTGGAGCTCGTGTTGGGGCCCCCGAGGTTTGGCCCCTGGAGCTATGGTTCGGGCGCTCAGGGGTTGGGCCCCTGGAGCTGGTTTTGGGGCACCAGGGGTTTGGTCCCTGGAGTTATGGTTAGGGCGCTCAGGGTTTGGGACCCTGGATTTGGTGTTGGGGCCCACAGAGGTTGGGTCCATGGAGCTAGGGTTGGGGTCCCGAGGGGTTAGGCTCCTGGAGCTATGGTTCGGGCGCTCAGGGGTTGGGTCCCTGGAGCTCGTGTTCGGGTCCCCAGGGGTTGGGCCCCTGGAGCTGGGGTTGGGACCCCCGGGGATTAGGCCCCTGGAGCTATGGTTCCGGCGCTCAGGGGTTGGACCCTTGGAGCTGGAGATGGGGAGCCCAGGGGTTAGGCCCTTGGAGCTATGGTTAGGGCACTCAGGGGTTGGGCCCCTGGAGCTTTTCCTGGGGCCCCCAGGGGTTGGGTCACTGGAGCTGGTGTTGAGGCCCCCAGGGGTGAGGCCCCTGGAGCTATGGTTCGGACGCTCAGTGGTTGGGCCCCTGGAGCTATGGTTCGGGCGCTCTGGGGTTGGCCCCTGGACCTGGTGTTGAGGCCCCCAGGGGTTGGTCTCCTGGAGCTGGTGTAGCGGCCTCCAGGGTTTGGGCTCCTGGAGCTAGGGTAGGTGCCCCCTGGAGTTAGGCCCATGGAGCTATGATTCGGGCGCTCTGGGGTTGGGCCCTTGGAGCTGGCGTGGGGGCTCCCAGGGGTTAGGCCCCTGGAGCTATAGTTCGGGCGCTCAGGGGTTTGGCCCCTGTAGCTGGTGTTGGGGCCCCCAGGGGTTAGGCCCCTGGAGGTATTGTTCGAGCGTTCAGGGGTTGGGCCCCTGGAGCTGGTGTTGGGGCTCCCTTTGGTTGGGACCTTGGAGCTATGGTTGGGGCTTTCAGGGGTTGGACCCTTGGACCTGGGGTTGGGGATCCTAGGGTTTAGGCCCCTGGAGCTATGGTTCTGGCTCTCAGGGGTTGGGCCGTTGGAGCTATGGTTAGGGCGCTCTGGTGTTAGGCCCCTGGAGCTGGTGTTCGAACCCGCAGCAATTGGGCTACTGGAGCTGGTGTTGGGGCCCCCAGGAGTTTGGCCCCTGGAGCTGGTGTTGGAGCCCCCAGGGGTGAGGCCCCTGGAGCTATGGTTCGGGCGCTCAGGGTTTGGACCCCTGGAGCTATGGTTCGGGCGCTCTGGGGTTGAGCCCCTGGAGCTGCTGTTGGGGCCCCCAGGGGTTGGGCACCTGGAGCTGGTGTTGGGGCCCACAGGGGTTGGGCCCCTGGAGCTGGGGTTGGGGCTCCCGGGGGTTAGGCCCCTGGAGTTATGGTTCAGGCGCTCAGGGGTTGGACCCTTGGAGCTGGGTTTGGCGCCCCCAGGGGTTAGGCCTCTGGAGCTATGGTTCGGGCGCTCTGGGGTTGGGCCCCTGGAGCTGGCATTGCGGCCCCGAAGATTTGGGCACCTGGAGCTGGTGTTTGGGCCCCCAGGGATTGGGCCCCTGGAGGTATTGTTCGGGCGCTCAGGTGTTGGGTCCTTGGAGCTGGTGTTGGGGCCCCATGGGTTAGGCCCCTGGAGGTATGGTTCGGACGCTCAGGGGTTGGGCCCCTGGAGCTGGTGTTCGGGCCCTCAGGAGTTAGGCCCCTGGAGGTATTTTTCGGGCGCTCAGGGGTTCGGCCCCTGGAGCTGGTGTTGGGGCCCCAGGGGTTAGTCCACTGGAGCTATAGTTCAGGCGCTCAGCGGTTGGGCCCTTGGAGCTGGGGTGGGGGCCCCCAGGGGTTAGGACCCTTGAGCTATGGTTCGGGCGCTCAAGGGTTGGGCCCCTGGAGCTGGTGTTGGTGCCCCCAGGCGTTCGACATTTGGAGCTGGTGTTGGGGCCCTAGGGGTTAGGCATTTGGAGCTATGCCTCTGGTGCACAGGGGTTTGGCCCCTGGAGCTATGGTTCGGGCGCTCAGGGGTTGGGCCCTTGTGGCTGGTGTTGGGGACCCCTGGGCTTCGGCCCCTGGAGCTATGGTTCGGGAGCTCAGGGGTTCGGCCCCTGGAGCTATGGTTCGGGCACTTAGGGGTAGGGCCCCTGGAGCTATGGTTCGGGCGCTCAGGGGTTGGGCCCCTGGAGCTGGTGTTGGGGCCCCCAGGGGTTGGGCTCCTGTAGTTTGAATTGTGGCACCCAGGGGTTTGGCCCCTGGAGCTGGGGTTGGGGCCCCCGGGGGTTAGGCCCATGGAGCTATGGTTCGGGCGCTCAGGGGTTGTGCCCCTGGAGCTGGTGTTGGGTCCCCCAGAGGTCGGGCCCCTGGAGCTGGGGTTGGGACCCCCGGGGATTAGGCCCCTGGAGCTATGGTTCGGGCGCTCAGGGGTTTGACCCTTGGAGCTGGGGATGAGGAGCCCAGGAGTTATGCCCTTGGAACTATGGTTAGGGCGCTCAGGGGTTAGCCCCTGGAGCTGGTGTTGGGGCCTCCAGGGGTTGGGTCACTGGAGCTGGTGTTGGGTCCCCGAAGGGTGAGGCCCGTGGAGCTATGGTTCGAACGCTCAGGGGTTGGGCCCCTGGAGCTGGTGTTGGGGCTCCCTTTGGTTGGGACCTTGGAGCTATGGTTGGGGCTTTAAGGGGTTGGACCCTTGGACCTGGGGTTGGGGATCCTAGGGTTTAGGCCTCTGGAGCTATGGTTCTGGCTCTCAGGGGTTGGGCCGCTGGAGCTATGGTTAGGGCGCTCTGAGGTTACGCCCCTGGAGCTGGTGTTCGAACCCGCAGAGATTGGGCTACTGCAGCTGGTGTTGGGGCCCCCAGGAGTTTGGCCCCTGGAGCTGGTGTTGGAGCCCCCAGGGGTGAGGCCCCTAGAGCTATGGTTCGGGCGCTCAGGGTTTAAACCCCTGGACCTATGGTTCGGGCGCTCTGGGGTTGGGCCCCTGGAGCTGCTGTTGGGGCCCCCAGGGGTTGGGCACCTGGAGCTGGTGTTGGGGCCCACAGGGGTTGGGCCCCTGGAGCTGGGGTTGGGGCTCCCGGGGGTTAGGCCCCTGGAGTTATGGTTCGGGCGCTCAGGGGTTGGACCCTTGGAGCTGGGTTTGGCGCCATCAGGGGTTAGGCCCCTGGAGGTATTGTTCGGGCGCTCCGGGTTTTGGCCCCTGGAGCTGGTGATCGGGCCCCCAGGGGTTAGGCCTCTGGAGCTATGGTTCGGGCGCTCAGGGGTTGGGCCCCTGGAGCTATGGTTCGGGCGCTCTGGGGTTGGGCCCCTGGAGCTGGCATTGCGGCCCCCAAGATATGGGCACCTGGAGCTGCTGTTTGGGCCCCCAGGGATTGGGCCCCTGGAGGAATTGTTCGGGCGCTCAGGGGTTGGGCCCCTGGAGCTGGTGTTCGGTCCCTCAGGGGTTAGGCCCCTGGAGGTATTTTTCGGGCGCTCAGGGGTTGGGCCCCTGGAGCTGGTGTTGGGGCCCCAGGGGTTAGTCCACTGGAGCTATAGTTCGGGCGCTCAGCCGTTGGGCCCTTGGAGCTGGGGTGGGGGACCCAAGGGGTTAGGACCCTTGAGCTATGGTTCGGGCGCTCAAGGGTTGGGCCCCTGGAGCTGGTGTTGGGGCCCCTAGGGGTTCGACATTTGGAGCTGGTGTTGGGGCCCCAGGGGTTACGCATTTGGAGCTATGCTTCGGGTGCTCAGAGGTTTGGCCCCTGGAGCTATGGTTCGGGCGCTCAGGGGTTGGGCCCTTGTGGCTGGTGTTGGGGACCCCTGGGCTTCGACCCCTGGTGCTATGGTTCGGGAGCTCAGGGGTTCGGCCCCTGGAGCTATGGTTTGAGCGCTCAGGGGTTGGGCCCCTGGAGCTGGTGTTGGGGCCCCCAGGGGTTGGGCTCCTGTACCTTGTATTGGGGCACCCAGGGGTTTGGCCCCTGGAGCTGGGGTTGGGGCTCCCGGGGGTTAGGCCCCTGGAGTTATGGTTCAGGCGCTCAGGGGTTGGACCCTTGGAGCTGGGTTTGGTGCCCCCAGGGGTTAGGCCCCTGGAGCTATGGTTCGGGCGCTCAGGGGTTGGACCCCTGGAGCTGGTGATCGGGCCCCCAGTCTTTAGGCCTCTGGAGCTATGGTTCGGGCGCTCAGGGGTTGGGCCCCTGGAGCTGTGGTTCGGGCGCTCTGGGGTTGCGCCCCTGGAGCTGGCATTGCGGCCCCGAAGATTTGGGCACCTAGAGCTGGTGTTTGGGCCCCCAGGGATTTAGCCCCTGGAGGTGTTGTTCGGGCGCTCAGGAGTTGGGCCCCTGGAGCTGGTGTTGGGGCCCCAGGGGTTAGTCCACTGGAGCTATAGTTCGGGCGCTCAGCGGTTGGGCCCTTAGAGCTGGGGTGGGGGCCCCCAGGGGTTAGGACCCTTGAGCTATGGTTCGGGCGCTCAATGGTTGGGCCCCTGGAGCTGGTGTTGGGGCCCCCAGGGGTTCGACATTTGGAGCTGGTGTTGGGGCCCCAGGGGTTAGGCATTTGGAGCTATGGTTCGGGTGCTCAGGGGTTTGGCCCCTGGAGCTATGGTTCGGGCGCTCAGGGGTTGGGCCATTGTGGCTGGTGTTGGGGACCCCTGGGCTTCGGCCCCTGGAGCTATGGTTCGGGAGCTGAGTGGTTCGGCCCCTGGAGCTATGGTTCGGGCACTTAGGGGTTGGGCCCCTGGAGCTATGGTTCGGGCGCTCAGGGGTTGTGCCCCTGGAGCTGGTGTTGGGTCCCCCAGCGGTTGGGCCCCTGGAGCTGGGGTTGGTGCCCCCGGGGTTAGGCCCCTGGAGCTATGGTTCGGGCGCTCACGGGTTTGACCCTTGGAGCTGGGGATGGGGAGCCCAGGAGTTATGCCATTGGAACTATGGTTAGGGCGCTCAGGGGTTGGCCCCTGGAGCTGGTGTTGGGGCCCCCAGGGGTTGGGTCACTGGAGCTGGTGTTGGGTCCCCGAAGGCTGAGGCCCCTGGAGCTAAGGTTCGAACGCTCAGGGGTTGGGACCCTGGAGCTATGTTTCGGGTGCTCTGGGGTTGGCCCCTGGATCTGGTGTTGGGGCCCCCAGGGGTTGGTCTCCTGGAGCTGGTGTTGCGGCCCCCAGGGGTTGGGCTCCTGGAGGTAGGTTTGGTGCCCCCTGGAGTTAGGCCCCTGGAGCTATGGTTCGGCCGCTCTGGGGTTGGGCCCTTGGAGCTGGGGTGGGGGCTCCCAGGGGTTAGGCCCTTGGAACTATGGTTCGGGCGCTCAGGGGTTGGGCCCCTGCAGTTGGTGTTGGGGCCCCCAGGGTTCAGGCCCGTGGAGGTATTGTTCGAGCGCTCAGGGGTTGGGCCCCTGGAGCTGGTGTTGGGGCTCCCTTTGGTTGGGACCCTGGAGCTATGGTTAAGGCTTTCAGGGGTTGGACCCTTGGACCTGGGATTGGAGATCCCAGGGTTTAGGCCCCTGGAGCTATGGGTCGGGCTCTCAGGGGTTGGGCCGCTGGATCTCTGGTTAGGGCGCTCTGGGGTTGGGCCCCTTTACCTGGTGTTCGGGCACGCAGGGATTGGGCCACTGGAGCTGGTGTTGGGGCCCCCAGGAGTTTAGCCCCTGGAGCTGGGGTTCGGGCCCCCAGGAGTTAGGCCCCTGGAGCTATAGTTCGGGCGCTCAGGGGTTGGGCCCCTGAAGCTGCTGTTCGGGCCTCCAGGGGTTCGGCCCCTGGAGCTATGGTTCGGTCGCTTAGGGGTTGGGCCCCTGGAACTGGGGCTGGGGCCCCCAGGGGGCCCCTGGAGCTGCTGTTGAGGCCCCCAGGGGTTAGGTCACTGGAGCTGGTGTTGGGGCCCCCAGGGGTTCGGCCCCTGGAGCTGGTGTTGGGGCCCCCGGGGGTTAGTCCCTTGGAGCTATGGTTCGGGCGCTCAGGGGTAGGGCCCTTGGACCTGGGGTGGAGGCCCCCAGGGGTTAGGCCCCTGGAGCTGTGATTCGGGCGCTAAGGGGTTGGGCCCCTGGAACTGGGGTTGGGGCCCCCAGGGGGACACTGGAGCTGCTGTTGGGCCCAACAGGGGTTCGGCTGCTGGAGCTGTTGTTCGGGCCCCCGGGGATTAGTCCCTTGGACCTATGGTTCGGGCGCTCAGGGGTTGGGCCCCTGGAGCTGGTGTTGGGGCCCCCAGGGGTTGGGCCTCTGGAGCTCGGGTTGGGACCCCCGGGGGTAAAGCCCCTGGAGCTATGGTTCGGGCACACAGGGTTTGGGCCTCTGGAGCTGGTGTTGGTGCCTCGAGGGGTTGGGTCACTGGAGCTGGTGTTGGGGCCCCCAGGGGTTCGGCCCCTGTAGCTGGTGTTGGGTCCCCCAGGGGTGAGGCCCCTGGAGCTATGGTTCGGACGCTCAGGGGTTGGGCCCTTGGAGCTATGGCTTGGGCGCTCTGGGGTTGGCCCCTGGAGCTGGTGTTGGGGCCTCCAGGGGTTGGGCTCCTGGAGCTTCTGTTGGTGCCCCCCGGGGTTGCGGCCCCCAGGGGTTAGGACCCTGGAGCTATGGTTCGGGCGCTCAGGGATTGGGCCCCTGGAGCTGGTGTTGGGGCCCCCAGGGGTTGGGCCCCTGGAGCTGGGGTTGGGACCCCCTGGGGTAAAGCCCCTGGAGCTATGGTTCGGGCGCTTAGGGGTTGGGCACCTGGAGCTGGTGTTGGGGCCCCCAGGCGTTTGGCCCCCGGGGGTTAGGCCCCTGGAACTATGGTTCGAGCGCTCAGGGGTTAGACCCTTGGAGCTGGGGATGGGGATCCCAGGGGTTAGGCCCTTGGAGTTATGGATAGGGCGCTTTGGGGTTGGGCCCCTGGAGCTGGTGTTTGGGCCCCCAGGGGTTGGGTCACTGGAGCTGGTGTTGGGGCCTCCAGGGGTGAGGCCCCTGGAGCTATGGTTCGGACGCTCAGGGGTTAGGACCTTGGAGCTATGGTTCGGGCGCTCTGGGGTTGGCCCCTGGAGCTGGTGTTGGAGCCCCCAGGGGTTGGGCTCCTGGAGCTGCTGTTGGGCCCCCCAGGGTTGGGCCCCTTTAGCTGGGGTTGGGGCCCCCAGGGGTTGAGCCCCTGGAGCTCGTGTTCGGGCCCCCAGAGGTTGGGCCCGTGGAGCTGGAGTTGGGGGCCCCGGGGGTTAGGCCCCTGGAGCTATGGTTCGGGCGCTCAGGGGTTGGGCCCTTCGAACTCGGGTGTGGGTCCCCAAGGGTTAGGCTCCTGGAGCTATGGTTCGAGCGGTAAGGGGTTGGGCCCCTGGAGCTGGTGTTTAGTCCCCCAGGGGTTAGGCCCCTGAAGGTATAGTTCGGGAGCTCAGGGATTGGGCCCCCGGAGCTGGTGTTGGTTCTCCCAGGGGTTAGGCCACTGGAGCTATGGTTCGAGCGCTCAAAGGTTGGCCCCCTGCAGGTGGTGTTGGGGCCCCTAGGGGTTGGGCCCTTGGAGCTAGGCTGGGGGCGCCAAGGGATTAGGCCCCTGGAGCTGTGGTTCGCTCGCTCAGGGTTTGGGCCCCTGGAGCTTGTGTTGGGGCCCCAGCGGTTAGGTCCCTGGAGCTATGGTTCGGGCTCTCTGGGGTTGGGCCCCTAGAGCTGGTTTTGGGGCCCCCAGAGGTTGGGCCCCTGGAGCAGGTGTTTGGGCCTCCAGGGGTTGGGCCCGTGGAGCTGCTGTTGGGGCCCCAGGGGTTGGGTTCCTGGAGCTGGTGTTGCGGCCCCCAGCGGTTGTGCCCCTGGAGCTGGGGTTCGGGCACCCGGGGGTTACGACCCTGGAGCTATGGTTCGGGCGCTGAGGGGTTTCGCCCCTGGAGCTGATGTTGGGGCCTCCAGTTTTTGGGCCCCTGGAGCTGGGGTTGGGACCCCCAGGGGTTATTCCCCTGGAGCTATGGTTCGGGCGCTCAGGGGTTGGGCCCCTGGAGCTCGTGTTTTGGCTCCCAGGGGTTAGGCCCCTGGAGGGTATTGTTCGGGAGCTCAGGGGTTGGGCCCCTGGAGCTGGTGTTGGGGCCCCCGATGTTAGGCCCCTTGAGCTATGGTTCGGGCGCTCAGGGGTTAGGCCCCTGGAGCTGGTGTTGGGGCCCCCAGGGGTTAGGCCCCTGGAGCTGGTGTTCGGGCACCAGGGGTTAGGTCCCTTGAGCTATGGTTCGGGCGCTCAGGGTTTTGGACTCTGGATTTGGTGTTGTGGCCCACAGGGGTTTGGCCCATGGAGCTAGGGTTGGGGTCCCGAGGGGTTAGGCCGCTGGTGCTATTGTTCGGGGGCTCAGGGGTTGTTCCCTTGGAGCTGGGGTGGAGGCCCCCAGGGGTTAGGCCCGTGGAGTTGTGGTTTGGGCGCTCAGGGGTTGGGCCCCTGGAGCTTGTGTTGGGGCCCCCAGGGGTTTGGACCCAGGACCTGGTGTTGTGACCCCAGGGGTTAGGCCCCTGGAGCTATGTTTCGGGCGCTAAAGTGTTGGGCCCCTGGAGCTAGTGTTGGGGCCCCCAGGGGTTAGGCCTCTGGAGCTATGGTTGGGGCGCTTAGGGGTTGGGCCCCTGGAACAGGGGTTGGCGCCCTCAGGGGGCCCCTGGAGCTGGCGTTGGGGCCCCCAGGGGTTGGGGCCCTGGAGCTGGTGTTGGGGCCCCCAGAGGTGAGGACCCTGGAGCTATGGTTCGGGCGCTCAGGGGTTGGGCCCCTGGAGCTATGGTTCGGGCTCTCTGGCGTTGGGCCCCTGGAACTTGTGTTTGCGCCCCCAGGGGTTGGACACCTGGAGCTGGTGTTGCGGCCCCCAAGGGTTGGGCCGATGGACCTTGGGTTGGGGCCCCCGGGGTATAGGCCCCTGGAGCTATGGTTCGGGCGCTCAGGGGCTGGGCCCCTGGATCTGGTGTTGGGGCACCCAGGGGTTGGGCCCCTGGAGGTATGGTTCGGGCGCTCAGGGGTTGGACCCCTGGAACTGGTATTGGGGCCCCCAGGGGCCAGGCCCCTTGAGCTGGGGTTGGGGCCCCCAGGGGTTAGGCCCCTGGAGCTATGGTTCGGGCGCTCAGGGGTTGGACCCTTGGACCTGAGGTGGTAGCCCCCAGGGGTTGGTTCCCTGGAGCTATGGTACGGGTGCTCAGGGGTTGGGCCCCTGGAACTGGTGTTGAGGCCCCCAGGGGTTGCTCCACTGGAGCTGGTGTTGGGGCCCCCAGGGGTTGGGCCCATGGAGCTGGTTTTGGGGCCTCCAGGGGTTAGACCTCTAGAGCTATAATTCGAGCGCTCAGGGGTTGGGCCCCTGGAGCTATGGTTCGGGCGCTCAGGGGTTGGGCCCCTGTAGCTGGTGCTGGGTCCCCCAGGGGTTGTGCCCCTGGAGCTGCGGTTGGGGTCCCCAGGGGTTAGACCCCTGGAGCTATGGTTCGGGTTCTCAGCGGTTGGACCCTTGGAGCTGGGGTTGCGGAGCACAGGGGTTAGTCCCTTGGAGCTATGGTTAGGGCGCTCAGGGGTTGGGCCCCTGGAGCTGGTTTTGGGGCCCCCAGGGGTTGAGACACAGGAGCAGGTGTTGGGGCCCCCAGGGATGAGGACCCTGGAGCTATAGTTCGGGCTCTCAGAGGTAGGGCCCGTGGAGCTATCCTTTGGGTGCTCTGGGGTTGGGCCCCTGGAGCTGGTGTTGAGGCCCCCAGGGGTTCGGTTCCTGGAGCTGGGGTTTGGGACCCCGGGGGTTAGACCCCTGGAGATATGGTTCAGGCGCTCAGGGGTTCGGCCCCTAGAGCTGGTGTTGGGGCCCCCAGGGGTTGGGCCCCTGGAGCTGGGGTTGGGGCGCTGAGGGGTTGAACCCCTGGAGCTCGTGTTGGGGCCTCCAGGGGTTGGGCCCCTGGAGCTGGTGTTGGAACCTCCAGGGATTAGGCTCCTCGAGGTATTGTTCGGGCGCTCAGATGTTTTGCCCCTGGAGCTGGAGCTGGGGTTAGGGCCCCCAGGGGTTAGGCCCCTGGTGCTATGGTTCAGGTGGTCAGGGGTTGGTCCCCTGGAGCTGGTGTTCGGGCCACCAGGGGTTGCGCCCCTGGAGCTGGGGTTGGTGCCCCCAGGGGTTTGGTTCCTGGAGCTGTTGTTGGGGGCCCCTAGGGTTTGGGCCGCTGGAGCTGAGGTTGGGGCCCACGGGAGTTAGGCACCTGGAGCTATGGTTCGGGCGCTCAGGAGTTGGGCCCTGGAGCTGGTGTTGGAACCCCCAGGGGTTGGGGCACCGGAGCTGGGGTTGGGGCTCCCGGGGGTTAGACCCCTGGAGCTATGGTTCGGGCACTCAGGGTTTGGGCCCCTGCAGCTGGTGTTGGGGCCCAAAAGGGGTTGGGCCCCTGGAATTGGTGTTGGGGCCCCCAGAGGTGAGGCCCCTGGAGCTATGATTTGAGCGCTCAGGGGTTGGGCCCCTGGAGCTGGTGTTGGGGCCCCCAGGGGTTGAGTCACTGGAGCTGGTGTTGGGGCTCCCAGGGATTGGGCCCCTGGAGCTGGTTTTGGGGCCCCCAGGGGTGAGGCCCCTGGAGCTATGGTTCGGGCGCTCTCGGGTTGGACCCCTGGAGCTGGTGTTGCGGCCCCCAAGGTTTGGGCTCCTGGAGTTGCTGTTCGGGCCCCCAGGGGTTGGGCCCCTGGAGCTGGTGTTGGGGCTCCCAGGGGTTAGACGCCTGGAGCTATGATTCGGGCGCTCAGGGGTAGGGCCCCTGGAGCTGGTGTTCGGGCCTCCAGGGGTTAGACCCCTGGAGCTGGGGTTGGGGCCCCAGGGGGTTAGGCCCCTGGAGCTATGGTTCGAGCGCTCAAGAGTTGGGACCCTGGAGCTGGTGTTGGGGCCCCCAGGGCTTCGGCCAATGGAGCTGTGGTTCGGGCCCCCAGGGGTTGGGCCCCTGGAGCTGGGGTTGGAGACCCCGGGGGTTAGACCTCTGGAGCTATGGTTCGGGCGCTCAGGGGTTGGGACGCTGGAGCTGGTGTTCGGGCCCCCAGGGGATGGGCCCCTGGAGCTATGGTTCGGGCGCTCAGGGGTTGGGCCCCTGGAACTGGTGTTGGTACACCCAGGGGTTGGGCCCCTGGAGCTGGGGTTGGGGCCCCCAGGGGTTAGGCTCCTGGAGCAATGGTTGGGGCGCTCAGGAGTTGGGCCCTTGGAGCTGGGGTGGGGGCCCCTAGCGGTTAGTTCCCTGGAGCTATGATTCGGGCGCTCAGGGGTTGGGCCCCTGGAGCTGGTGTTGGTGCCCCCAGGGGTTGGGCCCCTGGAACTGGTATTGGGGCCCCCAGGGGTTGGGTCACTAGAGCTGGTGTTGGTGCCCCCAGGGGTTGGGAACCTGGAGCTGGTGTTGGGGCCCCCGGTGGTGAGGCCCCTGGAGCTATTGTTCTGGCGCTCAGTGGTTGGGCCCCTGGAGCAATGGTTCGGGCGCTCTGGGTTTGGGCCCCTGGAGCTGGTGTTGGTGCCCCCAGGGGTTGGGCCCCTGGAGCTGCGGTTGGGGCCCCCATTGATTAGGCCCCTGGAGCTATAGTTCGGACGCTCAGGGTTGGGCCGCTGGAGCTGGTGTTGGGGCCCCCTGGGGTTTGGCTAATGGAGCTGTGGTTGGGGTCTCCAGGGGTAAGGCCCCTGGAGCTATGGTTCGGGCGCTCTGGGGTTGGGCCCCTGGAGCTGGTGTTGGCGCCCCCAGGGGTTGGGCTCCTGGAGCTGGTTTTGGGACCCCCAGGGGTTGGGAACCTGGAGCTTGGGTTGGGGCCCCCGGGGGATAGGCCCCGCGAGCTATGGTTCGGGCGCTCAGGGTTTGGACCCTTGGAGCTGGGGTTGGGGAGGCCAGGGGTTAGGCCCTTTCAGCTATTGTTAGGGCGCTCAGGGGTTGGGCCACTGGAGCTGGTGTTGGGGCCCCCAGGGGTTGGGCTCCTGGAGCTGGTGTTGTGGCCCCCAGGGGTTAGGCCCCTGGAGTTGGGGTTGGGGCCCCGGGGGGTTAGGCCCCTGGAGGTATGGTTCGGGCGCTCAGGGGTTGGGCCCCTGGAGTTGGTGTTGGGTTCCCCCAGTTGTGAGTCCCCTGGAGCTATGGTTCGGGTGCGTTGAGGTTGGGTCCCTGGAGCTATGGTTCGGGAGCTCTGGGGTTAGGCCCCTGCAGCTGGTGTTTGGGCCCCCAGGGGTTCGGCTCCTGTAGCTGGTATTGCAGCACAGAGGGGTTGGGCCCCTGGAGCTGAGGTTGGGGCCCCCGGTGGTTCGGCCCCTGGAGCTATGGTTCGGGCGCTCAGGGGTTTTGCCCCCGGAGCTGGTGTTGGGGCCCCCAGAGGTTGGACCCCTGGAGCTGGGGTTGGGGCCCCAAGGGGTTTGGACCTTGCAGCTGGGTTTGGGGCCCCCGGGGTTTAGGCCCCTGGAGCTATGGTTCAGGCACTCAGTGTTTGACTATTGGAGCTGGGGTTGGGGAGCCCAGGGGTTTGGCCCTTGGAGCTATGGTTAGGGCGCTCAGGGGTTGGGCCCCTGGAGCTGGTGTTGGTGCCCCCAGTGGTTGGGACACTGGAACTGGTGTTGGGACCCAAAGGGGTTAGGCCCCTGGAGCTATGGTTCGGGTGCTGGGGGGTTGAGCCCCTAGAGCTGGTGTTGGGGCCCCCAGGGGTTGGACCCTTGGAGCTGGTGTTGGGGCCCCCAGGGGTTGGTCCACTGTAGCTGGGGCCCCCGGGGTTCGGCCCCTGGAGCTGGTGTTGGGGTCCCCAGTTGTGAGGCCACTGGAGCTATGGTTCGGGCTCTCAGGGTTTGGGCCCCTGGAGCTATGGTTCGGGCGCTCTGGGGTTGGGCCCCTGGAGCTGGTGTTGGGGCCCCCAGGGGTTGGGCCCCTGGAGTTGGGGTTGTGGCCCCGGGGGGTTTGGCCCCTGGAGCTATGGTTCAGGCCCTCAGGGGTTGGGCCCCTAGAGCTTATGTTGGGGCCCCCAGTTGTGAGTCCAGTGGCCCAGCTCCAGGGTCCCAACCCCTGGGGGCCCCAACACTAGCTCCAGGGGCCCAACCCCTGAGCGCCCGAACCATAGTTCTAGGAGCCTCACCCCCGGTGGCCCCAACACCGGCTCCAGGAGCCCAACTCCTGGGGGCCCCAACACAAGCTCCAGGGGCTCAACCCCCGAGTGCCCGAACAATACCTCCAGCGGCCTAACCCCTGGGGGCCCCAACAGCAGCTCCAGGGCCCCAACCCCTGAGCGCCCGAACCATAGCTCCAGGGGCCTAACTCCCGGGGGCCTCAACCCCAGCTCCAGGGGCCCAACCCCTGGGTCCCTCGACCCCAGCTCCAGGGGCCCACCCCCTGACCGCCCGAACCATACCTCCATGGGCCCAACACCTGAGCGCCCGAACCATAGCTCCAGGGGCCTTACCCCTGGGGCCCAAACAACAGCTCCCGAGCCCCAACCCCAGCGGGCCCCAACACCAGCTCCAAGGGCAGAACCCCTGAGCGCCCGAACCATAGCTTCAGGGGCCTAACCCCTGGGGGACCCAAACCCAGTTCCAGGGACCCAACCCCTGGAGGCCCCAACACCAGCTCCAGGAACCCAACCCCTGAGCCCCCGAAGCATAGCTCCAGGGGCCTAACCCCCGGGGGGCCCAAACCCAGCTCCAGGGTCCCAACCCCTGGGGGCCCCAACACCAGCTCCAGGGGACGAAACCCAGAGCGCCCGAAACATAGCTCCAGGGGCCCAACCCCTAGGGGCCCCAACTCCAGCTCCAGGGGCCCAACCCCTGAGCGCCAGAACCATAGCTCCAGGGGCCCAACCCCTGAGCGCCCTCACCATAGCTCCAGGGGCCTAACCCCTAGGCTCCCCAACTCGAGCTCCAAGGGTCCAACCCCTGAGCGCCGAAGCCATAGCTCCAGGGGCCTAACCCCTGGGGGCCCCCACCCCAGCTCCAAGTGCCCAACCCCTAAGCGCCCGAACCATAGCTCCAGGGGCCCAACCCCTGAGTGCCCAAACCATAGCTCCAGGGGCCTAACCCCTGGGGCCCCAACACCAGCTCCAGGGGCCCAACCCCTAGGGGCCCCAACACCAGCTCCAGGGGCCCAACCCCTGAGCTCCAGAACGATAGCTCCAGGGGCCTAATCCCTGAGTTCCCCAACCCCAGCTCCAGGGGCCCGACCCCTGGGGGCCCCAACACGAGCTCCAGGGGCCCAACCCCTGAACGCCCGAACCATAGCTCCAGGGGTCTAACCCCTGGGTGCCACAACACCACCTCCAGGAACCCAACCCCTGAGCGCCCGAACAATGCCTCCAGGGGACTAACCGCTGGGGGCCCCAACAGCAGCTCAAGGTGCCCCACCCCTGAGCACTAGAACCATACCTCCATGGGCCTAAACCCTGGGGGCCCCCACCCCAGCTCCAAGGGCCCAACCCCTGAGCGCCCGAAGCATAGCTCCATGGGTCTAACCCCCGGGGGCCCCAACCCCTGGGGGCCCAAACCCCAGCTCCAGGGGCCCAAACCCTGGGGGCCCCAACACCAACTCCAGGGGCCCAACCCCTGAGCGCCCGAACCATAGCTCCAGGGGCCCAACCCCTGGGGGCCCCAACCCCAGCTCCAGGGCCCCAACCTCTGGGGCCCCCAACACCAGGTCCAGGAGCCCAACCCCTGAGCGCCTGAACCATAGCTCCAGGGGCCCAACCTCTGAGCGCCTGAACCATAGCTCCAGGGGCCTCACCTCTGTGGGGCCTAATCCCTGGGGCCCCAACACCGGCTCCAGGGGCCCAACTCCTGGGGGCCCAAACACCAGCTCCAGGGGCCCAACCCCTGAGAGCCCGAACCATAGCTCCAGGCGACTAACCCCTGGGGGCCCCAACCCTAGCTCCAGGGCCCCAACCCCTGGGGGCCCCAACACCAGCTCCAGGGGCCCAACCCCTGAGCGCCTGAACCATAGCTCCAGGGGCCCAATCCCTGAGCGCCTGAACCATAGCTCCAGGGGTCTCACCTCTGTGGGGCCTAACCCCTGGGGCCCCAACACCAGCTCTAATGGCTCAACTCCTGGGTGCCCAAACACCAGCTCCAGGGGCCCAACCCCTGAGCGCCTGAACCATAGCTCCAGGGGTCTAACCCCTGGGGCACCAACACCAGCTCCAAGAGCCCAACCCCTGAGCGCCCGAACCATAATGCCAGGGGCTTAACCGCCGGCGGCCCAAACCCCAGCTCCAGGGGCCCAACCTCTGGGGCCCTCGACCCCAGCTCCAGGGTCCCAACCCCTGAGCGCCCGAACCATAGCTCCAGGGGCTCAACCCCTGAGATCCCGAACCATAGCTCCAGGGGCCTAACCCCTGTTGCCCCAACACCAGTTCGAGGGGACCAAACACTGGGGGCCCCAACACCAGCTCCAGGGGCCCAACCCCTAAGCGCCCGAAACATAGCTCCATGGGCCTAACGCCTGGGGGCCCCAACCCCAGCTCCAGGGGCCCAATCCATGGGGACCGAAACACCAGCTACAGGGGCCCAACCCCTGAGCGCCCGAACCATAGTTCTAGGAGCCTAACCCCCGGGGACCCCAACCCCAGTTCCAGAGGCCCAACACCTAGGGGCTCCGACACCAGCTCCAGGGGCCCAACCCCTGACCGCGCGAACCCCAGCTCCAGGGGTCTAACCCCTGGGGGCCCCAACCCCAGCTCCAGGGGCCCAACCCATGGGGCCCTCGACCCCAGCTCCAAGGGCTCAACCTCTGAGCGCCCGAACCATAGCTCCACCCCATCCCCAACTCCAGGTGCCCAACCCCTGAGGGCCCCAACACCAGCTCCAGGGGCCCAACTCCTAAGGGCCCAAACACCAGCTCCAGGGGCCCAACCCCTGAGAGCCCGAACCATAGCTCCAGGCGCCTAACCCCTGGGGGCCCCAACCCTAGCCCCAGGGCCTCAACCCCTGGGGGCCCCAACACCAGCTCCAGGGGCCCAACCCCTGAGCGCCTGAACCATAGCTCCAGGGGCCCAACCCCTGAGCGCCTGAACCATAGCTCCAGGGGCCTCACCTCTGTGGGGCCTCACCCCTGGGGCCCCAACACCAGCTCCAATGGCCCAACTCCTGGGAGCCCAAACACCAGCTCCAGGGGCCCAACCCCTGAGCGCCTGAACCATAGCTCCAGGGGCCCAACCTCTGAGCGCCTGAACCATAGCTCCAGGGGCCTCACCTCTGTGGGGCCTAATCCCTGGGGCCCCAACACCGGCTCCAGGGGCCCAACTCCTGGGGGCCCAAACACCAGCTCCAGGGGCCCAACCCCTGAGAGCCCGAACCATAGCTCCAGGCGACTAACCCCTGGGGGCCCCAACCCTAGCTCCAGGGCCCCAACCCCTGGGGGCCCCAACACCAGCTCCAGGGGCCCAATCCCTGAGCGCCTGAACCATAGCTCCAGGGGTCTCACCTCTGTGGGGCCTAACCCCTGGGGCCCCAACACCAGCTCTAATGGCTCAACTCCTGGGTGCCCAAACACCAGCTCCAGGGGCCCAACCCCTGAGCGCCTGAACCATAGCTCCAGGGGTCTAACCCCTGGGGCACCAACACCAGCTCCAAGAGCCCAACCCCTGAGCGCCCGAACCATAATGCCAGGGGCTTAACCGCCGGCGGCCCAAACCCCAGCTCCAGGGGCCCAACCTCTGGGGCCCTCGACCCCAGCTCCAGGGTCCCAACCCCTGAGCGCCCGAACCATAGCTCCAGGGGCTCAACCCCTGAGATCCCGAACCATAGCTCCAGGGGCCTAACCCCTGTTGCCCCAACACCAGTTCGAGGGGACCAAACACTGGGGGCCCCAACACCAGCTCCAGGGGCCCAACCCCTAAGCGCCCGAAACATAGCTCCATGGGCCTAACGCCTGGGGGCCCCAAACCCAGCTCCAGGGGCCCAATCCATGGGGACCGAAACACCAGCTACAGGGGCCCAACCCCTGAGCGCCCGAACCATAGTTCTAGGAGCCTAACCCCCGGGGACCCCAACCCCAGTTCCAGAGGCCCAACACCTAGGGGCTCCGACACCAGCTCCAGGGGCCCAACCCCTGACCGCGCGAACCCCAGCTCCAGGGGTCTAACCCCTGGGGGCCCCAACCCCAGCTCCAGGGGCCCAACCCATGGGGCCCTCGACCCCAGCTCCAAGGGCTCAACCTCTGAGCGCCCGAACCATAGCTCCACCCCATCCCCAACTCCAGGGGCCCAACCCCTGAGGGCCCCAACACCAGCTCCAGGGGCCCAACTCCTAAGGGCCCAAACACCAGCTCCAGGGGCCCAACCCCTGAGAGCCCGAACCATAGCTCCAGGCGCCTAACCCCTGGGGGCCCCAACCCTAGCCCCAGGGCCTCAACCCCTGGGGGCCCCAACACCAGCTCCAGGGGCCCAACCCCTGAGCGCCTGAACCATAGCTCCAGGGGCCTCACCTCTGTGGGGCCTCACCCCTGGGGCCCCAACACCAGCTCCAATGGCCCAACTCCTGGGAGCCCAAACACCAGCTCCAGGGGCCCAACCCCTGAGCGCCTGAACCATAGCTCCAGGGGCCCAACCTCTGAGCGCCTGAACCATAGCTCCAGGGGCCTCACCTCTGTGGGGCCTAATCCCTGGGGCCCCAACACCGGCTCCAGGGGCCCAACTCCTGGGGGCCCAAACACCAGCTCCAGGGGCCCAACCCCTGAGAGCCCGAACCATAGCTCCAGGCGACTAACCCCTGGGGGCCCCAACCCTAGCTCCAGGGCCCCAACCCCTGGGGGCCCCAACACCAGCTCCAGGGGCCCAACCCCTGAGCGCCTGAACCATAGCTCCAGGGGCCCAATCCCTGAGCGCCTGAACCATAGCTCCAGGGGTCTCACCTCTGTGGGGCCTAACCCCTGGGGCCCCAACACCAGCTCTAATGGCTCAACTCCTGGGTGCCCAAACACCAGCTCCAGGGGCCCAACCCCTGAGCGCCTGAACCATAGCTCCAGGGGTCTAACCCCTGGGGCACCAACACCAGCTCCAAGAGCCCAACCCCTGAGCGCCCGAACCATAATGCCAGGGGCTTAACCGCCGGCGGCCCAAACCCCAGCTCCAGGGGCCCAACCTCTGGGGCCCTCGACCCCAGCTCCAGGGTCCCAACCCCTGAGCGCCCGAACCATAGCTCCAGGGGCTCAACCCCTGAGATCCCGAACCATAGCTCCAGGGGCCTAACCCCTGTTGCCCCAACACCAGTTCGAGGGGACCAAACACTGGGGGCCCCAACACCAGCTCCAGGGGCCCAACCCCTAAGCGCCCGAAACATAGCTCCATGGGCCTAACGCCTGGGGGCCCCAACCCCAGCTCCAGGGGCCCAATCCATGGGGACCGAAACACCAGCTACAGGGGCCCAACCCCTGAGCGCCCGAACCATAGTTCTAGGAGCCTAACCCCCGGGGACCCCAACCCCAGTTCCAGAGGCCCAACACCTAGGGGCTCCGACACCAGCTCCAGGGGCCCAACCCCTGACCGCGCGAACCCCAGCTCCAGGGGTCTAACCCCTGGGGGCCCCAACCCCAGCTCCAGGGGCCCAACCCATGGGGCCCTCGACCCCAGCTCCAAGGGCTCAACCTCTGAGCGCCCGAACCATAGCTCCACCCCATCCCCAACTCCAGGGGCCCAACCCCTGAGGGCCCCAACACCAGCTCCAGGGGCCCAACTCCTAAGGGCCCAAACACCAGCTCCAGGGGCCCAACCCCTGAGAGCCCGAACCATAGCTCCAGGCGCCTAACCCCTGGGGGCCCCAACCCTAGCCCCAGGGCCTCAACCCCTGGGGGCCCCAACACCAGCTCCAGGGGCCCAACCCCTGAGCGCCTGAACCATAGCTCCAGGGGCCCAACCCCTGAGCGCCTGAACCATAGCTCCAGGGGCCTCACCTCTGTGGGGCCTCACCCCTGGGGCCCCAACACCAGCTCCAATGGCCCAACTCCTGGGAGCCCAAACACCAGCTCCAGGGGCCCAACCCCTGAGCGCCTGAACCATAGCTCCAGGGGACTAACCCCTGGGGCCCTCGACCCCAGCTCCAAGGGCTCAACCTCTGAGCGCCCGAACCATAGCTCCACCCCATCCCCAACTCCAGGGGCCCAACCCCTGAGGGCCCCAACACCAGCTCCAGGGGCCCAACCCCTGAGCGCCCGAATCATAGCTCCAGGGGCCTAACCCCTTGGGGCCTCAGCACCAGCTCGAGTGGCGAAACACCTGGGGGCCCCAACCCCAGCTCCAGGGACGCAACCCCTGAGTGCCCTCAACATAGCTCCACGTGCCTAACCCCTGGGCTCCCCAACTGGAGCTCCAGGGGTCCAACCCCTGAGCGCCCAAGCCATAGCTCCAGGGGCCTAAACCCCGGGGGCCTCCATCCCAGCTCCAAGGGCCCAACGCCTAAGCGCCCGAACCATAGCTCCAGGGGCCCAACCCCTGAGCGCCCGAACCATAGCTCCAGGGGCCTAACCCCTGGGGCCCCAACCCCTGCTCCAGGGGCCCAATCCCTGAGGGCCCCAACACCAGCTCCAGGGGCCGAACCCCTGAGCGGCCGAACCATAGTTCCAGGGGCCTAACCCCCGCGGGCCCCAACACAGGCTCCAGGGGCCCAACCCCTGAACGCCCGAACCATACCTCCATGGGCCTAAACCCTGGGGGCCCCCACCCCAGCTCCAAGGGCCTAACCCCTGAGCGCCCGAACCATAGCTCCAGGGTCCTAACCCCTGGGGAACCCAACCCCAGCTCCAGGGGTCCAACCCCTGGGGGCCCCAACACCAGCTCCAGAGGCCCAACCCCTGAGCGCCCGAACCATAGCTCCAGGGACCCAACCCCTTAGTGCTCGAACCATAGCTCCAGGGGCCTAACTCCTGGGGCCCCAACACCAGCTCCAGGGGCCCAACCCCTTGGGGTCACAACACCAGCTCTAGGCGCCCAACCCCTGGGGGCTCCAACACCAGCTCCAGGGGCCCAAACTCTGTGCGCCCAAACCATAGCTCCAGGGGTCAAAACCCTTGGGACACCCACCCCAGCTCCAAGGGTCCAAACCCTAAGCGCCCGAACCATAGCTCCAGGGGCCTAAGCCCTGGGGGCCCAAACCCCAGCTACAGGGGCCTAACCCCCAGGGGCCACAACCCCAGCTCCAGGAGCCCAATCCCTGGGGGCCCCAACACCAGCTCCAGGGGCCCAACCCCAAAGCGCCCGATCTATAGCTCCAGGGGCCCAACCCCTGGGGTCCGCAACACCAGCTTCAGGGGCCCAACCCCTGAGCGCCCGAATCATAGCTCCAGGGGCCTAACCCCTGGGGCGATAACACCAGCTCCAGGGTCCCAACCCCTGGGGCCCCAACACCAGCTCTAGGGGCCCAACCCATGAGCGCCCGAACCATAGCTCCAGGGGCCAAAACCCTGGGGGCCCCAACACCAGCTCCAGGGGCCCATCCCCAGAGCGCCCGAACTATAGCTCCAGGGTCCCAACCCCTGGGGGCCGCAACACCAGCTTCAGGTTCCCAGCCCCTGAGCGCCCGAATCATAGCTCCAGGGGCCTAACCCCTAGGGCCATAACACCAGCTCTAGGGGCCCAACCCCTGAGCGCCCGAACCATAGCTCCAGGGGCTCAAACCCTGGGGGCCCCAACACCACTTCAGGAGCCCAACGCCTGGGGGCCCCAACCCCATCTCCAGGGGCCTAACCCCGGATCGCCGAAACCATAGCTTCAGGGGCCCAACCCATGGGGTCCCGAACACCAGCTCCAGGGGCCCAACCCCTGAGCGCCCGAACCATAGCTCCAGGGGTCTAACCCCTGGGGCCCCAACACCAGCTCCAGGGGCTTAACCCCTGGGGGGTCCCAACACCAGCTCCACGGGCCCAACCCCTGAGCACCCGAACAATTCCTCCAGGGGCCTAACCCCTGGGGCCCCAACACCAGCTTCAGGAGCCCAACCCCTGGGGGCCCCAACCCCAGCTCCAGGGGCCTAACCCCGGAACGCCCGAACCATAGCTCCAGGGGCCCAACCCATGGGGGCCCGAACACCAGCTGCAGGGGCCCAACCCCTGAGCGCCCGAATCATAGCTCCAGGGGCCTCACACCCGGGGTCCCCAACCCCAGCTCCAGTTGCCCAACACCTGGGGGGCCCCAACACCAGCGCCATGAGTCCAAGCCCTGGGGGCCCAAACCCCAACTCCAGGGGCCCAACCCCTGGGGGCCCGAATACCAGCTTCAGGGGCCCAACCCATGAGCGCCCGAAACATAGCTCCAGGAGCCTAACTCCTGGGGCCCCAACACCAGCTCGAGGGGCCAAAGCCCTGGGGGCCCCAACACCAGCTCCAGGGGCCGAACCTCTGAGCGCACGAACCATAGCTCCAGTGGCCTAACCCCTGGGGCCCCAGCTCCAGGGGCCCGACCTCTGAGCGCCCGAACCATAGCTCCAGGGACCCAAACCCTGGGGGCCCCAACACCAGCTCCAGGGGTCGAACCCCTGAGCGCCCGAACCATAGCTGCAGGGGTCTAACCCCTGGGGCCCTAACACCAGCTCCAGGGTCTCAACCCCCTAGGGCCCCAACCCCAGCTCCATGGCCCTAACCCCTGGGGGTCCAAACACCAGCTCCAGGGTCCCCACTCCTGAGCGCCGGCAAGAGAAACAGACCCGCAGCATTTTCCCACCAAGTAGCCCTTTCACAAAGATGTTTTTATAAAGTTAAAAGCGCAAGCTCCAGGGGCTTAACCCTTGGGGCCCTAACACCAGCTCCAGGGGCCGAACCCCTGGGGACCCCAACACCAGCTCCCGGGTCCAAACCCAGAGCTCCAGAACCATAGCCCCCGGGGCCTAACCCCTAGGGGCCCCAACCCCAGCTCCATGGGCCCAACCCCTGGGGGCCCCAACACCAGCTCCAGGGAGCGAACCCCTGAGCGCACGAACCATTGCTCCAGAGGCCTAACCCCTGGGGCCCCAACCCCAGCGATAGGGGCCTAGCCTCTGGGGGCCCGAACCCAAGCTGCAGGTGCCGAACCCCTGGGAGCCCTATCCCCAGCTCCAGGAGCCCATCCTCTGGGGCCCAAGCCGTAGCTCCAGGGGCTCACCGCCTTGGGGCCCCAACCGTGGCCCCGGAGAACCGCGAGTAGTAATAAGCTCTATAGTACTCATCACTATGCAATTTTGACACGTTTCCACGGCCCTTTTAGAGCTTATGTCCGGCTTCCCACCCTCCATTTCCGTTGGCTCCGTTGGCCATTCTGAGAAAAGTGCGCGTGTATGTGTTTGACTAGGGGAAGTGTTGTGTAGTTTTGTGCTTGATGACATGAATAAAAAGTGTATTAAATATCAGGGTGGATTAATAAGAAAGTTAAATAATATTGTAATCTACGTTTATAAAGGGAATTTTCTAAGGCAAAACCTGTTTGGTTAGCACACGAGGTAGCTTTTTTGGTTTAACCCTAGTAAATAAAACACATTGAAACTAATTAATACCAATTTAGGTTAAGAAAAATCGATGTTTAAAAGGAAAATTGACAAAGGCAAAGCCTGTTTGGTAAGCACAGCGTAAAAAAGTATTTAGACTATTCAATATCATTGCAGATTAAGAAAAATGAGCAAAGATATACAACACGTGGCGGAAACAGAATGAGACAGAGAGAGAAACAGGCAGACTCTGTTTAGTAAGCACAGGGTAAAAAAGCATTCAGAATCAGAATCAGGGCGGGTTACAAGACAAGAAAAGAGAAGAGAGAGTCCAGTTTGCAAAGAGCAAAAATAGAGAGTACAGGGTAGGATTAAAGAGAAAGAGAGAGAATTGTTACCTTTTCCCGTCTTTCTGTAGAATGAGGGAGCTTTCCTGGTTCAAACACTCCTAGTCTTGTTATCGCCGCCTTTGGATCGGACCAATCAGAGGTAGTTTTACAACAGCGTCATAGAATTCATTTTCCTGAACCAATCCTAATGTCTCAAGATTTTAAGCAACAGCCAGCTCCCCTTCTTTCCCCCATTCGTATTATCTGTTTTTTCTTAGCTAAAGAAACAGACCCGCAGCATTTTCCCACCAAGTAGCCCTTTCACAAAGATGTTTTTATAAAGTTAAAAGCGCAAGCTTTTCGTAATACACCATTTTAAAAGTTTTTCCCTAGGTTTTAAACTAACAGGTTTTTTTGTTTTTTGTTTTTAGTAAAAACAATGTGAAAGTCGGGCAAAGCAGCTGTTAGCAAAGAAGGCTCTGTGAGCAGTGGGTCAGAGATAAGAAGGCTGCTTCTTTCCCAAACTTTTTAACAAACACAGGTTACAATTACATTAGCTTTTGCAAAGGGATAATGACTCGAAAACTCAAACCTAAGATACAACCCTTTTGTAAGTGTTGTAATAAAAAATTATGCAGAAGCACCCTCGATTTTTTTTTAGTAACTGGCGGTTTATAGTTCCCATATTTAGTAAACCAGCGTATTAGAGAGAAGATTGCTTTTTCCCCACTTTTTAACAAATAAAGGTGAAAAGGAAACCTGAAGACCCATAGCCTTTATTTAGGCATAGGTGTTTTAAAAACATGTAAGTCTGCAAAAACAGTTTAGCGTTACAAAACTAATGTGTTGTAACAAAAAAGGTTTTTTTTTTTTTTTTTTAATTTTAGGCTAATCCGGGCCATTTTATAGTAAAAACAGCAGGCTCTTGCAGCAGCTCTTAGCAAAAACAGCCTCTGTTAGTCAGTAAATTAAAAATAAAAAGAACAAAACATAACAAGGTCTTCTTTTAAAGCAAAAGAACGTCAAAAACAGGTATTAAGAAGCATACTAATTTACTATCAAAACTAAGCTTTTTAACCATTAAAGTTTAAAAGCTAAAGTGTGTAGCCAAAAACTTTCCCGCGTTTTTTAAAAAACCAACTAAGACAACTCCCCCTCCGCTCTTAGCTAAACAGCCAGAGCCTTCGGCTTTTTTTTAACTCTGTAACAAAAGCTAAAGAGCGTTTTAACATATGTTTTAAAGAAATACATAATTTTTTTAACTTACTAACAATGGAAAATAAGTTGTGTAAAAGTTTAACGTGGTTTATTTTTAAATTAGCAGTTTTGTTTTAAAAACTAAGGCCATAAAACAAATTAAAGAAATACAGGTTGCAGTTTTTAAAAAGTTTTTGGCTACAAGGGTGTAAATGGGTACATTACCATTTAAAAAAGGCTTTTTATTAACTGTTTAAACACATTTACTATAAAAAAATAACATTTTTAGCCATTAAAGCTAAACTACGTAGGCACTCCCCAACCCACACCCGCCTTTTTTTCCTAGAAAAGTGCTCTTTACACACCCTGTTTTTTTAAAGTAACGCCTTTTTAAATATTAATTTTCGGTGGTGGGGGGCAAAACCTTTTTTGTAAAAACAGGTTTAAACCTATCAACAGAGGAACAAAAAACTGAACAAGATTGTTAAAGAAATATTGCTAATAGAAGACTTTTACCGTTATGGGGAGCAACAACATGGTAAGAAACCTTACTATAATTTGCGTGGGTCGCCAAGATATTACACTAGCGTTATGGTTAGTTAAAAGTCAATATTTTTTCTTTTAAATAGGACGAGGCCTTTTTTCTTGACATTCCAGATGCCGCGCTACACGCTTTAAACTTTGGTAAGCTAATTAATATGCTACACAAGTATAATTAATTTTTAAGATAAAGGTTTTAAAAAAATTTATTTTTTTAATTCAGAACAAGATGGAAGTCAAAACCACCCAATAGTTTTCCTGAAATTACAGAAGAAGGTGTGAACTGTTTTTTAAATATATGGTTTTTAAAATAAAAAAATCTGATGTTGGAAATAGTGTGCATTTTAGGGGTTTGAAAACGCTTAAAGCTTTTACTGTACAAAAGTTGCCGTTCTACCGCCCCAGCGTGGTGTAAACTATAAGAGCGCTTTATTTTGTACATTGTATTTTAACGCGGTTTTTAGCCCGCTTATTGCAAAAACGTTTTTAAAATATATATATTTGGGGAACAAGTTTGTTGTTGTTAGTTAAAGAAAGCCGTGCTAAAAAACATTCTTTTTATGTGTATCGGCAGACTCATCAAGCGTTATTCCTCAAGAAGAAATGTTGAAGGGGAGCGCGCTAAAAGAGGCCAAGAACTTTCCCTTTGAGGCAGCTGCAGTTGGAAGCAAGGGTATTAAGCACAGCGATTTTGAACAGCCCAGCGCGTCCAAATCTCTTATTGCACAAAACCAGCCGGCACTAAAAAAGGCCAAAAAGTCTACCTCGTTTCAGGGAGGGGGGAAAGGGGCTCAGACCCACCCAGCTTTTGAACCTCACAAAGCTACCTCTACAACTTCCAGGAAACATGGTAAGCGAGGCAGAGGAGTTAAAGCCCCTAGTTTTCAACAGACCTTTGCCTCCCCGACCCAAACCAATTAGCTTTAAAAACAAACAACTCTGTGGAAGCAACCGTGTTGACGGGTGGTTTGAGCAGGGTAAAGAAGTTAACCCCCCGGCTTTTGGAACCCGCAAAACCCTTGCCACAAATAAGAATCTTCCTGTGGGGCTGGCTGCATCAGTTGCTGCTTGTAACGAGTTGTTTAGTGTTTGTACATATCTAAAGCGTTTAATAGATAAAGAAGTTTTCAAAGCTAATTCTTGACGTGTTTCAAAAACAAAATTTACAGAAGAAAGGGTGGTTTTTAGACCAAAAAATAGCAGATACACGGGCACTAATTGAAAAAGTGGAAGGTGCGATAAAGGGGGAAGGAAGAGCCTGACTATACATGAAACCTAAAAATGTAAAGAGGGGTAGGGGAAAAAAATGGAAAAAAAAAATCTAAAATAGTAAGAAGGGTTTTGGCCAAAAACATAAAAAAAACCAAAGCTATTTTAAAAAACAACCCCCCAACCAAGAAAGGGAAATAGACCCTCCCACCCCTTCTTCTTCTTCTGAAGGTCCAGATTTCCCCGCTCCTGAAACACCACCACAGGTGTATTTGGAGCGTGTAAGATACTGGATAAGACCCCGAAGGTTTAAGGCTTATGAATATTTTGAAGAATTTCGTTTTGCTAATTTGGACAGAGTAACGGGGTTCACAGAAACCAAGGCGGCCATCGACATCGCTTTTCAAAATTTGCTAGATGATATCAGGTGGACCCTGAAGATTTTGTACAGCTACGCTTAAATGTCCCGGGGATAAATCACCAGCTCTTTTCTTTACGGAGGCCTTGGGAAAATTTAAACGACGTAGATTTTTTAAATAACATCGCTAATGTGTTGCAAAGTAATGTAGAGATTGTGTGGTCCGAAACTTTACGCCTGGCTGTTATACTTATTAATAACAGGGTTGGTGGAGTTGGGTCTCTAAGCCCTCTAAAAACTATTAAGTACAGTAAAATTTTTGAAAAAAAAAAGAAAACATTTAATTGATTTAAATAACCAGGGTAACAACGTGTCTTTTGCGGGTAGCGTGCTGGGTCTTCTATCAGATAAAAAAGTTATAGATGCCCAGCTGTTTGAGGGGGCCAAACACCTTCATCTGCAGTTGGGGTTTTCGGACCAAAAAATGATTAGCTTGACAGACGAGAGCTCTTTCGAAGTGCGCTTGGGGGTAGCTATTACCGTTATGTACTATGAAAATGAAAATTGGTGTTTTTTTACAACGGGGGGTGTACAGCCTTCCCACGGCCTTTGAATTTAACGGGTGTTTTTTCACCGGTGCCCCATTTGCTATTGCGAAAATGATTAGGACCCGTTGCTTAAGGCAACCTACGGACAGCTGTACAACAGAACCATCATTAAGGCTGAATTTTTAAAAAGCCAGGGGTTTTAGGTAAGGACCGTGTGGGATCACGAGTGGCAAGCCATGCTAGCAAACGATAACCGGTTGGAAAATTTTTTACGAGAAAAAAAGCTGCCGCAAACTTTGGTTCCTAGAGACGCCCTTTACGGTGCTAGAACAAACGCCATTTACCTTTATTACAAACCGCAGCCCGGGGAGCAGGTTCATTACTCCGATTTTACCAACCTCTACCCTTTTGTTAACAAAACTAAACAATATCCTGTGGGACATCCCGTTATTGTGTATGAGGGTTTGGGGATATCTGCCAGTACTTTGGCATTGCCAAGGTTAAAGTGTACCCTCCAAGAGGTTTGTATTTTCCCGTGTTACCATACAGGGTTGATGGTAAACTAATGTTTCTCCTCTGCGCCCTTTGTGCAGAAACAAAACAAAAGGACCCCTGCAGGCACAGTCAAGAGGAGAGGGCTTTAACAGGGGCTTGGTGCCCTATAGAGTTGGTGGAGGCTTTAACAAAGGGTACAGAATCGCTGAAATTTATGAAGTCTGGCATTTTAACCGCTCTTCCGATACCCTGTTTTCGGACTACATTAAAACACACCTAAGACGAAAACAAGAGGCTTCGGGGTTCCCTCACTGGTGTACGGACAAGTTTAAAAAAGAACAGTACCTTAAACAGTACCGTGAAAAAGAAGGTGTGTGTCTGCGTCTTAAAAAAATTAAGGCAAACCCCGCAAAAAGACAAATCTCAAAGCTGTTTTTAAATTCCCTGTGGGGAAAATTTGGTCAGCGAACAAATTTGACTAACACTAGTATAGTAACGGACCCCGACGAGCTCTTCAAGTACGCTTTTGTACCTTATTATGATGTGTCATCGTGCGAGTTTATCGATGATGACACAGCCGTAGTGTCTTGGAAGTACGCAAAAGAACACTACACCCATTCCAGCAAAACTAAATTGTTTATAACGTGCTTTACCACCGCTTATGCTGGGCTAGAGGTCGACCGCTTGCTAGACCGTTTACAGCAGCGGAGTCTTTATCATGATACGGATTCTATAATTTTTGTAAGTAAAGAAGGGGAGCGGAATCCACCCCAGGGGATTATTTAGGAGATTTAACTAGCGAAATACGCCCAGATGATCACACTGTGGAGTTCGTGTCCGCGGGACCTAAAACATAGGGGTACAAACTCTCCAGCGGTAAAGCCTCTATGAAATTAAAAGGAACCACACTTAACTCAGGAAACACTGAAAAAATTAATTTTGAAAGCTTAAAAGAACTCGTCTGGGATTACCTCGCGGGAGAGGACCCAAAAGAAATAGTAACACAGCAGCCATGAATCGTAAGGGTAAAAAAACACTGGTTAATGGAAACAGGGACTCAAAAAAACACCCAAGAAGTCATTTACGACAAAGGTTTTGGAGCATGAGCTTTCGTGGGTGAATACCCACTTCCACAGATACATGAATCTGAGGAAGTGGGTATTCACCCACGAAAGCTCATGCTCCAAAACGTCTTTTAGTCTATAAGGTGCCACAGTATTCTTTGCTGCTTTTACAGATTTACGACAAAAGAGCCCTCGAGGAGGCTTTTAAAACTTTGCCGAACAGCTATTAATAATTATGAAAAACCACGTTCAGTTTGTTAATCCCTTTTCCTTTTTGCTCTGTGGTACGTCAAATTCTGGAGAATCATATTTTATATATCAGTTGTTAGAAAATGTCACAAACTGTTTTCGTGTATGCCTGAAAATATTTTGTGGTGTTATAGCTGTTGGCAGCCGCTGTATACAGAGTTGCTCCAAAAATTTTCATGTATTACATTTTTGAAGATTACCTAACACATTTAATGATGAACATTTATTTCGTGGTTAACAATGTAAAATAAAAGACGTAAACAAAATTTTATTCGTGCACCTCTTTAAACACACGCAAGATAAACACTTTTGAACATGTTGAAACATGCTTAAAACAGGTCTGGACATGCCAGAATTATCACAGAACTATCAGAGGACGCCCAATTGACCTGACACAAGCTAAAGCGCTAAGCGTGTGGAAAACCGTCTACGGGGGTAATTTTAAAATAAAGTCGGAACGTGTGATTTCTAAAAAAGGGGATCAAGTAATAGTATCTAGAACAAAGTGTACTGTTGCAAAGGGGTATCAGCAAACCTTTACCGATGAAATATTTATCGTGTCAGGGGTTTTATTAAGAGGACAAAGACAGGTGTATGCATTACAAAATTATGAAGGGGAGGAAGTCGTGCGGTCTTTTTATCCTGACGACTTACAAAAAGTAAACCCTAACGAGGACTGCGTTTACAGGGTAGAAAAAATTTTAGCAGAAAAAGGTCGGGGTATAAACAAATTTTTTTTGTAAAATGGAAAGGCTGGCCTAAGAAATTGAATAGTTGGCTTAAAGCGTCTCAAGAGCACTACCTTTAATAAAAAAAATGACTGAACAAACTTTTTACATGACCTTACCAAGCAACGCCTGAGCGGGGTTTTTTCCCTCAAAATACTAGTTCCAATTTTACAATACAGCTAGCCAAGCCGTTAAATTTAATAGGGCGGTGTTATGTCGCTTTATCGGAAATTTATTATTGTCACTTTTGGAGCACGCTTCTTTACGAAACAGCATTTACTTTAGCCTCGGAAAAAAATTCGAACCTACAACATGGATGCCGGCTATTATTCAATCATTCACCATTTAATAGAAATAATCAAGAATATAGACAAAGACGCCGAAAAACCAAATACATACGTTATTTACAACCCTGTGACTAGAAGCGTTCAGTGAAAACCAAACCATGGAAAGTAGTTTCTTTCCCACAGGGGGTAAATTGGCAAAAATATTGGGAATGCTTTCAAATCATCCGTGTAGGATAGTACCCCGCAGACATAATGGGGGGGGGTTAACGCTTTATACGTGTACACGGATATAGTGGAACATCAGTTAGTGGGGGACTACTGTGTGCCGCTGTTCCCATCCGCGGTAGCAACAACGAATTTATTACAATACCGTATGACAAACCGCATTAGGTCCCCGTAAGTAAACAGCACTTCAGGACCATTACTATTGAAATAAAGAAGGATGGAAATAACCGCGTTTCATTTAGTTTTGGAAAGATAATTGTTAAACTATATTTGCGCCCCCAAGAAGCTGGAGAATTGTGACTAAGAAAAACTATGCGGACCCCTTTTTGTATAGAAACTACTGCAAGGCCCAGGCTGGCTATGCCTTAGCAGGATATCAAGGATTACTCGTTACGTACGGGATAGGTTTAGAAGGCATATTTCGCAGTCTCTTTAGAAAAGCCGTGCCGCTTTTAAAAAGAGGTTTTTACATTATTAAACCCCATATAAAACAGCCGCAAAAAATATAACCAAAGATGTCGTAAACCATGTTTCTAGCGCAGTTAAAAACAAAACAGGAGCACAGGAAGGTTCCGGTTTAGCGGTAATGAGAAGAAAAAGAGCAGCGATTCGCCAGCCATTTAAAGGACCATATAGACCCTTTAAAAAAAAAGCTGTCGGAAGACGTCTTAGCCATATACCTAAAAGGCCTCCTAAGAAGAGGAAGCGTCTCGTTCCCCGCGATAAAAGGGTTATATTTTAAAATGGCTTTTATTCATTGTGGATCTGTCGAATGCACCAAAATCAGAACTGGATTTATTTCAAATAGCCCCTACAAAAACCAGTATTTAAAATAGCTTTTTATGTAGAGGTACCTCCTTTGGCCGCTTTTAGGGTAAACCCACCTCTTGAATTTTTTATTTCGGGACTTGGGGATCATTTCTTAGACCTCAACAACACGCTGCTGTAAGTGTGCTGCAAGGTGATAAAAGAAGACTGGTCAGACATTGATGATGATGCCCGGGTGGCCCTAACAAACTACCCCATCGCCACTCTTTTTAACCAGCTGGATGTTACTTTAGGCGATCGTCTTAATAGACAGAGCAACAATTGTTACCCTTACAGAGCCTTAATAGAGCTAATTTTAAACGAAAGCCAAGACACCCTCGCTACGCAGTTTTGGACAGGCGGATTTTATAAAGACACTGCTGGGGGCCAGGAAAGCACCCTTTTGGTTGGCCAGGCCAATGAGGGCTTTATACGCAGGGCCGGAATAACGGCCGGCAGCAGGATACTGGATTTGTTGGGACCTTTACACAGCAATTTGTTTTTAAAGAAAATCTACTGCTAAATGGTGTGGATTTAAGAATTAAACTATCACGTAGAAAAGATGTTTTTTGCCTCATGAGCGGGACTGAAAACCAGAATTATGAAGTACACATTATTTCGCCGTCTTTGTTTTTACATCGTGCAAAAGTAAACCTGGAGGTTCGTTTGGGGCACGGCGAAGCTTTAATGACCGTCAACGCTAAGTATCCCGTAGACCGGGTAAGCATAAAGGTGTTTAGCATACCGGCCGGCAGTCGTGTCAGTTACCAGGAAAACCTTTTTTTAGGACAGCTACTCAAGCAGCTAGTAGTCGGTTTTATAGATAACGACGCCTTCAGCGGCAGCTACGTCAAAAATCCTGTTAACTTTAAGTATGTGGATGACGAACAGGTGCCAGCAAATCCCCTACAACCCGATTTTGAAAATGGAACCTGCGATGAATTTGCCCAGGGCTATACGCTGTACGCCTTTGATTTGTCCCCATATCAGGAGTGCGCCGATCATTATTCTTTAATTAAAACTGGAAACCTGAGAGCGGAAATTCGGTTTGCAACGGTTTTGCCGTCTACGGTTAACATGATAGGGTATGGGGTTTTTGATAACGTGCTCGAAGTAAATCATAGAAGAAACGTTCTGTTTGACTATATGTAATCATGCACACCGTGCAGCTACGTGATATTTTATCAAAAGACCCTTCTTTTTTAGATGCTTTTTCTAGCGACTTGCTTCCGAAAGGTTTTGAGTCTTGAAGACCTTTGGGGTATATTGTTAACACCCACCCCCAAAAGTTACCCGGGGAACATCTGTTGGCCCTTTATTTTCCAAAACGGGGGCCCGGCGAGTTTTTGACTCCTGCGGTTTTTCACCACACAGTAACTTTTTCCCTAAGTCTATTATGAATTTTTTAAACCGTAACTGTGATAAAGTTGTGTTTCATCAGAGACAACTACAGGACCTCCTAGCACTAACCTGCGGTTATCATTGGATTTTTTTTTTAAAAGAGCGTAATAAGGGTTTATTTTTTGATTGTATTTTAAAGTTGTACACAGATGATTTACCAGAAAATGACTGCTTGGTGGTGCAATTTGTAAAAGGAAGAAGACCCGGCATGCCCAGACCTGTTTTAAACATATTTCAACATGTTCAAATGTGTTTGTCTTGTATGTTTAACGAGGTGCACCAGTAAGATTTTGTTAATGTCTTTTATTTTACATTGTTAACCAGTCGATTTTTCGTTTTTTAACAGGGACGCTTTTAAAAGGGGTCGTTCAAATTGTGGGATTGACAGGCTTTAGCCCTATTTTTAGACGCTCTAAAAATTGTTTATTGGTAACATGCCCTATAACGCTCGTAGGCACGTTTAGTTCTGCCAAGGCTTTCATAAAAACATGCCAACCTTTAGGAGTCCTCTTGTTAGCGAAAGAATAAGAGCCTGTTACCCCCCTGACTATATCAAGCATGTGAGACCCCTCAATCGCTTTCCCCCGGTACACAAAACGGCCGTTATCAGCCCAAGAAGAAACATCTTTACGCTGTAAGTAAGTAAGTGAGTAAGCTTAACTTAACAATATTTCAGGTTTTTTTTATAACGAAGGTTTACCCCCTCCAATACCTCCTGAATAACAAAGTCCGATAAACCTCCCTGAACTTTAGGAGGTTGAAGCTCCTCTTGCTCTTGCTCTTGCTCTTGCTCGGGGAAAAAAAGAGGTTTATTTTAGTCTTTTCCATTTCACCACGCTTGGCCAATACCAGGTATCTTTGCAGGACCCCCTCGTAGAGTTTAGCCTTTTCTTAGTCGGATAAACCGGTTCTTTGAAGAATGTCTTTCATTTCTGAATCCAATTGGCGAGTGGTTGTGGTTCACGTATATTCTTCACCGCTAGAAGCCCGCTTTATTTGTTCTAACTGGTGGCTAGGAACGAGGTACATTTTTTTCAGCGTGTTCCGTTATCTGTTAATTAAAAGGCTTGACAGCAGGGGGAGTGCAAAGCTTAACAAAGGACCATTAAAGCCACCGGATTGTTTTACAATAAGCTTTTTTCTTTTTAAGGATAGCTTTTTATCGTTTAGCTTTTTAATAATTTTTCGGTTTTTTTTAAGGACGCTTATTTGTCGAGGTTTTAGAGGAACGTTTTCTTTTAAAGTGTTAAGCGCTATTTCTGAGATGACCGCTACTAGATCGTCAGAAGCCGTAGAGAGAATAGCCTTTCTTTGAGGCGGCTTGGCTGTGATAAGAAATTTTAAAAGAGCCAGGTTTTTTTTGCACACGGTTAGACATGCTTGTTCGGGTAGAGATTTTTTTTTAATGGAAGATTAATAAAAAATAATTATTTTTTATGGTTTTTTTTAAAGGAGTATGCATAGGGCCGGTCTGTTGGGAAAAGACCTGTTTTTTACCTGAGGTTTTCGGGCGCTGAAGCGTTTAAATCCACCAGCGGATACGCGAAGGGGTTTTTGGTAGCGTGCTCAGAAGCTTCCAAAAAAATTGTGTTTTACCAGGGTACATTTGCCTGACCAAAGTGGTAACTTGAAGTTTATCGCGGGGGTTTTTAAAAAGAACAATATAGTTAGTATATTAATTAATTGTACGGCTTTTTTTCCCTGACAAAACATTTTGCACAGTGTACCCAATACTTAAGTTTTTGAGGTGTACTGCTTTTGTAAAGGCTTTTTCAATTTCACCACTTTCAGAAGCAGACTCCACTAGATCATCAATAACAACCACATTCACTTTATTAGGAAATAAATGTTCATCATTAAATGTGTTAGGTAACCTTCAAAAATGTAATACATAAAAATTTTTGGAGCAACTCTGTATACAGCGGTTGCCAACAGCTATAACACCACAAAATATTTTCAGGCATACATGAAAACAGTTTGTGACATTTTCTAACATCTGATATATAAAATATGATTCTCCAGAATTTGACGTACCACAGAGCAAAAAGGAAAAGTGATGAACAAACTGAACGTGGTTTTTCATAATTATTAATACCCGTTCGGCAAAGTTTTAAAAGCCTCCTCGAGGGCTCTTTTGTCGTAAATCTGTAAAAGCAGCAAAGAATCCTGTGGCACCTTATAGACTAACAGACGTTTTGGAGCATGAGCTTTCGTGGGTGAATACCTACTTCGTCAGATACATGCATCTGAGGAAGTGGGTATTCATCCAAGAAAGCTCATGCTCCAAAACGTCTGTTAGTCTATAACGTGCCACAGGATTCTTTGCTGCTTTTACAGATTTACGACAAAAGAGCCCTCGAGGAGGCTTTTAAAACTTTGTCGAACGGGTATTAATAATTATGAAAATCCACGTTCAGTTTGTTCATCCCTTTTCATCCATGAGCTTTAGTGGATGAATACCCACTTCCTCAGATGCATGTATCTGAGGAAGTGGGTATTCACCCACGAAAGCTCATGCTCCAAAACCTTTGTCGTAAATGACTTCTTGGGTGTTTTTTTGAGTCCCTGTTTCCATTAACCAGTGTTTTTTTACCCTTACGATTCATGGCTGCTGTGTTACTATTTCTTTTGGGTCCTCTCCCGCGAGGTAATCCCAGACGAGTTCTTTTAAGCTTTCAAAATTAATTTTTTCAGTGTTTCCTGAGTTAAGTGTGATTCCTTTTAATTTCATAGAGGCTTTACCGCTGGAGAGTTTGTACCCCTATGTTTTAGGTCCCGCGGACACGAACTCCACAATGTCATCATCTGGGCGTATTTCGCTAGTTATATCTCCTAAATAATCCCCTGGGGTGGATTCCGCTCCCCTTCTTTACTTACAAAAATTATAGAATCCGTATCATGATAAAGACTCCGCTGCTGTAAACGGTCTAACAAGCGGTCGACCTCTAGCCCAGCATAAGTGGTGGTAAATCACGTTATAAACAATTTAGTTTTGCTGGAATGGGTGTAGTGTTCTTTTGCGTACTTCCAAGACACTACGGCTGTGTCATCATCGATAAACTCGCACGATGACACATCATAATAAGGTACAAAAGCGTACTTGAAGAGCTCGTCGGGGTCCGTTACTATACTAGTGTTAGTCAAATTTGTTCGCTGACCAAATTTTCCCCACAGGGAATTTAAAAACAGCTTTGAGATTTGTCTTTTTGCGGGGTTTGCCTTAATTTTTTTAAGACGCAGACACACACCTTCTTTTTCACGGTACTGTTTAAGGTACTGTTCTTTTTTAAACTTGTCCGTACACCAGTGAGGGAACCCCGAAGCCTCTTGTTTTCGTCTTAGGTGTGTTTTAATGTAGTCCGAAAACAGGGCATCGGAAGAGCGGTTAAAATGCCAGACTTCATAAATTTCAGCGATTCTGTACCCTTTGTTAAAGCCTCCACCAACTCTATAGGGCACCAAGCCCCTGTTAAAGCTCTCTCCTCTTGACTGTGCCTGCAGCGGTCCTTTTGTTTTGTTTCTGCACAAAGGGCGCAGAGGAGAACCATTAGTTTACCATCAACCCTGTATGGTAACACGGGAAAATACAAACCTCTTGGAGGGTACACTTTAACCTTGGCAATGCCAAAGTACTGGCAGATATCCCCAAACCCTCATACACAATAACGGGATGTCCCACAGGATATTGTTTAGTTTTGTTAACAAAAGGGTAGAGATTGGTAAAATCGGAGTAATGAACCTGCTCCCCGGGCTGCGGTTTGTAATAAAGGTAAATGGCGTTTGTTCTAGCATCGTAAAGGGCGTCTCTAGGAACCAAAGGTTGCGGCAGCTTTTTTTCTCGTAAAAAATTTTCCAACCGGTTATCGTTTGCTAGCATGGCTTGCCACTCGTGATCCCACACGGTCCTTACCTAAAACCCCTGGCTTTTTAAAAATTCAGCCTTAATGATGGTTCTGTTGTACAGCTGTCCGTAGGTTGCCTTAAGCAACGGGTCCTAATCATTTTCGCAATAGCAAATGGGGCACCGGTGAAAAAAACGCCCGTTAAATTCAAAGGCCGTGGGAAGGCTGTACACCCCCCGTTGTAAAAAAACACCAATTTTCATTTTCATAATACATAACGGTAATCGCTACCCCCAAGCGCACTTCGAAAGAGCTCTCGTCTGTCAAGCTAATCATTTTTTGGTCCGAAAACCCCAACTGCTGATGAAGGTGTTTGGCCCCCTCAAACAGCTGGGCATCTGAAACTTTTTTATCTGATAGAAGACCCAGCACGCTACCCGCAAAAGACACGTTGTTACCCTGGTTATTTAAATCAATTAAATGTTTTCTTTTTTTTTCAAAAATTTTACTGTACTTAATAGTTTTTAGAGGGCTTACAGACCCAGCTCCACCAACCCTGTTATTAATAAGTATAACAGCCAGGCGTAAAGTTTCGGACCACACAATCTCTACATTACTTTGCAACACATTAAAGATGTTATTTAAAAAATCTACGTCGTTTAAATTTTCCCAAGGCCTCCGTAAAGAAAAGAGCTGGTGATTTATCCCCGGGACATCTAAGCGTAGCTGTACAAAATCTTCAGGGTCCACCTGATATCATCTAGCAAATTTTGAAAAGCGATGTCGATGGCCGCCATGGCTTCTGTGAACCCCGTTACTCTGTCCAAATTAGCAATACGAAATTCTTCAAAATATTCATAAGCCTTAAACTTCCTTCGGGGTCTTATCCAGTATCTTACACGCTCCAAATACACCTGTGGTGGTGTTTCAGGAGCGGGGAAATCTGGACCTTCAGAAGAAGAAGAAGGGGTGGGAGGGTCTATTTCCCTTTCTTGGTTGGGGGGTTGTTTTTTAAAATAGCTTTGGTTTTTTTTATGTTTTTGGCCAAAACCCTTCTTACTATATTAGATTTTTTTTCCATTTTTTTCCCCTACCCCTCTTTACATTTTTAGGTTTCATGTGTAGTCAGCCTCTTCCTTCCCCCTTTATCGCACCTTCCACTTTTTCAATTAGTGCCCCTGTATCTGCTATTTTTTGGTCTAAAAACCACCCTTTCTTCTGGAAAATTTTGTTTTTGAAACACGTCAAGAATTAGCTTTGAAAACTTCTTTATCTATTAAACGCTTTAGAGATGTACAAACACTAAACAGCTCGTTACAAGCAGCAACTGATGCAGCCAGCCCCACAGGAAGATTCTTATTTGTGGCAAGGGTTTTGCGGGTTCCAAAAACATAAAAAAAAAACCAAAGCTATTTTAAAAAACAACCCCCCAACCAAGAAAGGGAAATAGACCCTCCCACCCCTTCTTCTTCTTCTGAAGGTCCAGATTTCCCCGCTCCTGAAACACCACCACAGGTGTATTTGGAGCGTGTAAGATACTGGATAAGACCCCGAAGGTTTAAGGCTTATGAATATTTTGAAGAATTTCGTTTTGCTAATTTGGACAGAGTAACGGGGTTCACAGAAACCAAGGCGGCCATCGACATCGCTTTTCAAAATTTGCTAGATGATATCAGGTGGACCCTGAAGATTTTGTACAGCTACGCTTAAATGTCCCGGGGATAAATCACCAGCTCTTTTCTTTACGGAGGCCTTGGGAAAATTTAAACGACGTAGATTTTTTAAATAACATCGTTAATGTGTTGCAAAGTAATGTAGAGATTGTGTGGTCCGAAACTTTACGCCTGGCTGTTATACTTATTATTAACAGGGTTGGTGGAGTTGGGTCTCTAAGCCCTCTAAAAACTATTAAGTACAGTAAAATTTTTGAAAAAAAAAGAAAACATTTAATTGATTTAAATAACCAGGGTAACAACGTGTCTTTTGCGGGTAGCGTGCTGGGTCTTCTATCAGATAAAAAAGTTATAGATGCCCAGCTGTTTGAGGGGGCCAAACACCTTCATCTGCAGTTGGGGTTTTCGGACCAAAAAATGATTAGCTTGACAGACGAGAGCTCTTTCGAAGTGCGCTTGGGGGTAGCTATTACCGTTATGTACTATGAAAATGAAAATTGGTGTTTTTTTACAACGGGGGGTGTACAGCCTTCCCACGGCCTTTGAATTTAACGGGTGTTTTTTCACCGGTGCCCCATTTGCTATTGCGAAAATGATTAGGACCCGTTGCTTAAGGCAACCTACGGACAGCTGTACAACAGAACCATCATTAAGGCTGAATTTTTAAAAAGCCAGGGGTTTTAGGTAAGGACCGTGTGGGATCACGAGTGGCAAGGCATGCTAGCAAACGATAACCGGTTGGAAAATTTTTTACGAGAAAAAAAGCTGCCGCAAACTTTGGTTCCTAGAGACGCCCTTTACGGTGCTAGAACAAACGCCATTTACCTTTATTACAAACCGCAGCCCGGGGAGCAGGTTCATTACTCCGATTTTACCAACCTCTACCCTTTTGTTAACAAAACTAAACAATATCCTGTGGGACATCCCGTTATTGTGTATGAGGGTTTGGGGATATCTGCCAGTACTTTGGCATTGCCAAGGTTAAAGTGCACCCTCCAAGAGGTTTGTATTTTCCCGTGTTACCATACAGGGTTGATGGTAAACTAATGTTTCTCCTCTGCGCCCTTTGTGCAGAAACAAAACAAAAGGACCCCTGCAGGCACAGTCAGGAGGAGAGGGCTTTAACAGGGGCTTGGTGCCCTATAGAGTTGGTGGAGGCTTACATTACATTTCGGACTACATTAAAACACACCTAAGACGAAAACAAGAGGCTTCGGGGTTCCCTCACTGGTGTACGGACAAGTTTAAAAGAGAACAGTAGCTTAAAGAGTACCGTGAAAAAGAAGGTGTGTGTCTGCGTCTTAAAAAAATTAAGGCAAACCCTGCAAAAAGACAAATCTCAAAGCTGTTTTTAAATTCCCTGTGGGGAAAATTTGGTCAGCGAACAAATTTGACTAACACTAGTATAGTAACGGACCCCGACGAGCTCTTCAAGTACGCTTTTGTACCTTATTATGATGTGTCATCGTGCGAGTTTATCGATGATGACACAGCCGTAGTGTCTTGGAAGTACGCAAAAGAACACTACACCCATTCCAGCAAAACTAAATTGTTTATAACGTGCTTTACCACCGCTTATGCTGGGCTAGAGGTCGACCGCTTGCTAGACCGTTTACAGCAGCGGAGTCTTTATCATGATACGGATTCTATAATTTTTGTAAGTAAAGAAGGGGAGTGGAATCCACCCCAGGGGATTATTTAGGAGATTTAACTAGCGAAATACGCCCAGATGATCACATTGTGGAGTTCGTGTCCGCGGGACCTAAAACATAGGGGTACAAACTCTCCAGCGGTAAAGCCTCTATGAAATTAAAAGGAACCACACTTAACTCAGGAAACACTGAAAAAATTAATTTTGAAAGCTTAAAAGAACTCGTCTGGGATTACCTCGCGGGAGAGGACCCAAAAGAAATAGTAACACAGCAGCCATGAATCGTAAGGGTAAAAAAACACTGGTTAATGGAAACAGGGACTCAAAAAAACACCCAAGAAGTCATTTACGACAAAGGTTTTGGAGCATGAGCTTTCGTGGGTGAATACCCACTTCCACAGATACATGAATCTGAGGAAGTGGGTAATCACCCACGAAAGCTCATGCTCCAAAACGTCTTTTAGTCTATAAGGTGCCACAGTATTCTTTGCTGCTTTTACAGATTTACGACAAAAGAGCCCTCGAGGAGGCTTTTAAAACTTTACCGAACAGCTATTAATAATTATGAAAAACCACGTTCAGTTTGTTAATCCCTTTTCCTTTTTGCTCTGTGGTAAGTCAAATTCTGGAGAATCATATTTTATATATCAGTTGTTAGAAAATGTCACAAACTGTTTTCGTGTATGCCTGAAAATATTTTGTGGTGTTATAGCTGTTGGCAGCCGCTGTATACAGAGTTGCTCCAAAAATTTTCATGTATTACATTTTTGAAGGTTACCTAACACATTTAATGATGAACATTTATTTCGTGGTTAACAATGTAAAATAAAAGACGTAAACAAAATTTTATTCGTGCACCTCTTTAAACACACGCAAGATAAACACTTTTGAACATGTTGAAACATGCTTAAAACAGGTCTGGACATGCCAGAATTATCACAGAACTATCAGAGGACGCCCAATTGACCTGACACAAGCTAAAGCGCTAAGCGTGTGGAAAACCGTCTACGGGGGTAATTTTTAAATAAAGTCGGAACGTGTGAGTTCTAAAAAAGGGGATCAAGTAATAGTATCTAGAACAAAGTGTACTGTTGCAAAGGGGTATCAGCAAACCTTTACCGATGAAATATTTATCGTGTCAGGGGTTTTATTAAGAGGACAAAGACAGGTGTATGCATTACAAAATTATGAAGGGGAGGAAGTCGTGCGGTCTTTTTATCCTGACGACTTACAAAAAGTAAACCCTAACGAGGACTGCGTTTACAGGGTAGAAAAAATTTTAGCAGAAAAAGGTCGGGGTATAAACAAATTTTTTTTGTAAAATGGAAAGGCTGGCCTAAGAAATTGAATAGTTGGCTTAAAGCGTCTCAAGAGCACTACCTTTAATAAAAAAAATGACTGAACAAACTTTTTACATGACCTTACCAAGCAACGCCTGAGCGGGGTTTTTTCCCTCAAAATACTAGTTCCAATTTTACAATACAGCTAGCCAAGCCGTTAAATTTAATAGGGCGGTGTTATGTCGCTTTATCGGAAATTTATTATTGTCACTTTTGGAACACGCTTCTTTACGAAACAGCATTTACTTTAGCCTCGGAAAAAAATTCGAACCTACAACATGGATGCCGGCTATTATTCAATCATTCACCATTTAATAGAAATAATCAAGAATATAGACAAAGACGCCGAAAAACCAAATACATACGTTATTTACAACCCTGTGACTAGAAGCGTTCAGTGAAAACCAAACCATGGAAAGTAGTTTCTTTCCCACAGGGGGTAAATTGGCAACAATATTGGGAATGCTTTCAAATCATCCGTGTAGGATAGTACCCCGCAGACATAATGGGGGGGGTTAACGCTTTATACGTGTACACGGATATAGTGGAACATCAGTTAGTGGGGGACTACTGTGTGCCGCTGTTGCGCTGCGTTCCCATCCGCGGTAGCAACAACGAATTTATTACAATACCGTATGACAAACCGCATTAGGTCCCCGTAAGTAAACAGCACTTCAGGACCATTACTATTGAAATAAAGAAGGATGGAAATAACCGCGTTTCATTTAGTTTTGGAAAGATAATTGTTAAACTATATTTGCGCCCCCAAGAAGCTGGAGAATTGTGACTAAGAAAAACTATGCGGACCCCTTTTTGTATAGAAACTACTGCAAGGCCCAGGCTGGCTATGCCTTAGCAGGATATCAAGGATTACTCGTTACGTACGGGATAGGTTTAGAAGGCATATTTCGCAGTCTCTTTAGAAAAGCCGTGCCGCTTTTAAAAAGAGGTTTTTACATTATTAAACCCCATATAAAACAGCCGCAAAAAATATAACCAAAGATGTCGTAAACCATGTGTCTAGCGCAGTTAAAAACAAAACAGGAGCACAGGAAGGTTCCGGTTTAGCGGTAATGAGAAGAAAAAGAGCAGCGATTCGCCAGCCATTTAAAGGACCATATAGACCCTTTAAAAAAAAAGCTGTCGGAAGACGTCTTAGCCATATACCTAAAAGGCCTCCTAAGAAGAGGAAGCGTCTCGTTCCCCGCGATAAAAGGGTTATATTTTAAAATGGCTTTTATTCATTGTGGATCTGTCGAATGCACCAAAATCAGAACTGGATTTATTTCAAATAGCCCCTACAAAAACCAGTATTTAAAATAGCTTTTTATGTAGAGGTACCTCCTTTGGCCGCTTTTAGGGTAAACCCACCTCTTGAATTTTTATTTCGGGACTTGGGGATCATTTCTTAGACCTCAACAACACGCTGCTGTAAGTGTGCTGCAAGGTGATAAAAGAAGACTGGTCAGACATTGATGATGATGCCCGGGTGGCCCTAACAAACTACCCCATCGCCACTCTTTTTAACCAGCTGGATGTTACTTTAGGCGATCGTCTTAATAGACAGAGCAACAATTGTTACCCTTACAGAGCCTTAATAGAGCTAATTTTAAACGAAAGCCAAGACACCCTCGCTACGCAGTTTTGGACAGGCGGATTTTATAAAGACACTGCTGGGGGCCAGGAAAGCACCCTTTTGGTTGGCCAGGCCAATGAGGGCTTTATACGCAGGGCCGGAATAACGGCCGGCAGCAGGATACTGGATTTGTTGGGACCTTTACACAGCAATTTGTTTTTAAAGAAAATCTACTGCTAAATGGTGTGGATTTAAGAATTAAACTATCACGTAGAAAAGATGTTTTTTGCCTCATGAGCGGGACTGAAAACCAGAATTATGAAGTACACATTATTTCGCCGTCTTTGTTTTTACATCGTGCAAAAGTAAACCTGGAGGTTCGTTTGGGGCACGGCGAAGCTTTAATGACCGTCAACGCTAAGTATCCCGTAGACCGGGTAAGCATAAAGGTGTTTAGCATACCGGCCGGCAGTCGTGTCAGTTACCAGGAAAACCTTTTTTTAGGACAGCTACTCAAGCAGCTAGTAGTCGGTTTTATAGATAACGACGCCTTCAGCGGCAGCTACGTCAAAAATCCTGTTAACTTTAAGTATGTGGATGACGAACAGGTGCCAGCAAATCCCCTACAACCCGATTTTGAAAATGGAACCTGCGATGAATTTGCCCAGGGCTATACGCTGTACGCCTTTGATTTGTCCCCATATCAGGAGTGCGCCGATCATTATTCTTTAATTAAAACTGGAAACCTGAGAGCGGAAATTCGGTTTGCAACGGTTTTGCCGTCTACGGTTAACATGATAGGGTATGGGGTTTTTGATAACGTGCTCGAAGTAAATCATAGAAGAAACGTTCTGTTTGACTATATGTAATCATGCACACCGTGCAGCTACGTGATATTTTATCAAAAGACCCTTCTTTTTTAGATGCTTTTTCTAGCGACTTGCTTCCGAAAGGTTTTGAGTCTTGAAGACCTTTGGGGTATATTGTTAACACCCACCCCCAAAAGTTACCCGGGGAACATCTGTTGGCCCTTTATTTTCCAAAACGGGGGCCCGGCGAGTTTTTGACTCCTGCGGTTTTTCACCACACAGTAACTTTTTCCCTAAGTCTATTATGAATTTTTTAAACCGTAACTGTGATAAAGTTGTGTTTCATCAGAGACAACTACAGGACCTCCTAGCACTAACCTGCGGTTATCATTGGATTTTTTTTTTAAAAGAGCGTAATAAGGGTTTATTTTTTTGATTGTATTTTAAAGTTGTACACAGATGATTTACCAGAAAATGACTGCTTGGTGGTGCAATTTGTAAAAGGAAGAAGACCCGGCATGCCCAGACCTGTTTTAAACATATTTCAACATGTTCAAATGTGTTTGTCTTGTATGTTTAACGAGGTGCACCAGTAAGATTTTGTTAATGTCTTTTATTTTACATTGTTAACCAGTCGATTTTTCGTTTTTTAACAGGGACGCTTTTAAAAGGGGTCGTTCAAATTGTGGGATTGACAGGCTTTAGCCCTATTTTTAGACGCTCTAAAAATTGTTTATTGGTAACATGCCCTATAACGCTCGTAGGCACGTTTAGTTCTGCCAAGGCTTTCATAAAAACATGCCAACCTTTAGGAGTCCTCTTGTTAGCGAAAGAATAAGAGCCTGTTACCCCCCTGACTATATCAAGCATGTGAGACCCCTCAATCGCTTTCCCCCGGTACACAAAACGGCCGTTATCAGCCCAAGAAGAAACATCTTTACGCTGTAAGTAAGTAAGTGAGTAAGCTTAACTTAACAATATTTCAGGTTTTTTTTATAACGAAGGTTTACCCCCTCCAATACCTCCTGAATAACAAAGTCCGATAAACCTCCCTGAACTTTAGGAGGTTGAAGCTCCTCTTGCTCTTGCTCTTGCTCTTGCTCGGGGAAAAAAAGAGGTTTATTTTAGTCTTTTCCATTTCACCACGCTTGGCCAATACCAGGTATCTTTGCAGGACCCCCTCGTAGAGTTTAACCTTTTCTTAGTCGGATAAACCGGTTCTTTGAAGAATGTCTTTCATTTCTGAATCCAATTGGCGAGTGGTTGTGGTTCACGTATATTCTTCACCGCTAGAAGCCCGCTTTATTTGTTCTAACTGGTGGCTAGGAACGAGGTACATTTTTTTCAGCGTGTTCCGTTATCTGTTAATTAAAAGGCTTGACAGCAGGGGGGAGTGCAAAGCTTAACAAAGGACCATTAAAGCCACCGGATTGTTTTACAATAAGCTTTTTTCTTTTTAAGGATAGCTTTTTATCGTTTAGCTTTTTAATAATTTTTCGGTTTTTTTTAAGGACGCTTATTTGTCGAGGTTTTAGAGGAACGTTTTCTTTTAAAGTGTTAAGCGCTATTTCTGAGATGACCGCTACTAGATCGTCAGAAGCCGTAGAGAGAATAGCCTTTCTTTGAGGCGGCTTGGCTGTGATAAGAAATTTTAAAAGAGCCAGGTTTTTTTGCACACGGTTAGACATGCTTGTTCGGGTAGAGATTTTTTTTTAATGGAAGATTAATAAAAAATAATTATTTTTTATGGTTTTTTTTAAAGGAGTATGCATAGGGCCGGTCTGTTGGGAAAAGACCTGTTTTTTACCTGAGGTTTTCGGGCGCTGAAGCGTTTAAATCCACCAGCGGATACGCGAAGGGGTTTTTGGTAGCGTGCTCAGAAGCTTCCAAAAAAATTGTGTTTTACCAGGGTACATTTGCCTGACCAAAGTGGTAACTTGAAGTTTATCGCGGGGGTTTTTAAAAAGAACAATATAGTTAGTATATTAATTAATTGTACGGCTTTTTTTCCCTGACAAAACATTTTGCACAGTGTACCCAATACTTAAGTTTTTGAGGTGTACTGCTTTTGTAAAGCCTTTTTCAATTTCACCACTTTCAGAAGCAGACTCCACTAGATCATCAATAACAACCACATTCACTTTATTAGGAAATAAATGTTCATCATTAAATGTGTTAGGTAACCTTCAAAAATGTAATACATAAAAATTTTTGGAGCAACTCTGTATACAGCGGTTGCCAACAGCTATAACACCACAAAATATTTTCAGGCATACATGAAAACAGTTTGTGACATTTTCTAACATCTGATATATAAAATATGATTCTCCAGAATTTGACGTACCACAGAGCAAAAAGGAAAAGTGATGAACAAACTGAACGTGGTTTTTCATAATTATTAATACCCGTTCGGCAAAGTTTTAAAAGCCTCCTCGAGGGCTCTTTTGTCGTAAATCTGTAAAAGCAGCAAAGAATCCTGTGGCACCTTATAGACTAACAGACGTTTTGGAGCATGAGCTTTCGTGGGTGAATACCTACTTCGTCAGATACATGCATCTGAGGAAGTGGGTATTCATCCAAGAAAGCTCATGCTCCAAAACGTCTGTTAGTCTATAACGTGCCACAGGATTCTTTGCTGCTTTTACAGATTTACGACAAAAGAGCCCTCGAGGAGGCTTTTAAAACTTTGTCGAACGGGTATTAATAATTATGAAAATCCACGTTCAGTTTGTTCATCCCTTTTCATCCATGAGCTTTAGTGGATGAATACCCACTTCCTCAGATGCATGTATCTGAGGAAGTGGGTATTCACCCACGAAAGCTCATGCTCCAAAACCTTTGTCGTAAATGACTTCTTGGGTGTTTTTTTGAGTCCCTGTTTCCATTAACCAGTGTTTTTTTACCCTTACGATTCATGGCTGCTGTGTTACTATTTCTTTTGGGTCCTCTCCCGCGAGGTAATCCCAGACGAGTTCTTTTAAGCTTTCAAAATTAATTTTTTCAGTGTTTCCTGAGTTAAGTGTGATTCCTTTTAATTTCATAGAGGCTTTACCGCTGGAGAGTTTGTACCCCTATGTTTTAGGTCCCGCGGACACGAACTCCACAATGTCATCATCTGGGCGTATTTCGCTAGTTATATCTCCTAAATAATCCCCTGGGGTGGATTCCGCTCCCCTTCTTTACTTACAAAAATTATAGAATCCGTATCATGATAAAGACTCCGCTGCTGTAAACGGTCTAACAAGCGGTCGACCTCTAGCCCAGCATAAGTGGTGGTAAATCACGTTATAAACAATTTAGTTTTGCTGGAATGGGTGTAGTGTTCTTTTGCGTACTTCCAAGACACTACGGCTGTGTCATCATCGATAAACTCGCACGATGACACATCATAATAAGGTACAAAAGCGTACTTGAAGAGCTCGTCGGGGTCCGTTACTATACTAGTGTTAGTCAAATTTGTTCGCTGACCAAATTTTCCCCACAGGGAATTTAAAAACAGCTTTGAGATTTGTCTTTTTGCGGGGTTTGCCTTAATTTTTTTAAGACGCAGACACACATCTTCTTTTTCACGGTACTGTTTAAGGTACTGTTCTTTTTAAACTTGTCCGTACACCAGTGAGGGAACCCCGAAGCCTCTTGTTTTCGTCTTAGGTGTGTTTTAATGTAGTCCGAAAACAGGGCATCGGAAGAGCGGTTAAAATGCCAGACTTCATAAATTTCAGCGATTCTGTACCCTTTGTTAAAGCCTCCACCAACTCTATAGGGCACCAAGCCCCTGTTAAAGCTCTCTCCTCTTGACTGTGCCTGCAGCGGTCCTTTTGTTTTGTTTCTGCACAAAGGGCGCAGAGGAGAACCATTAGTTTACCATCAACCCTGTATGGTAACACGGGAAAATACAAACCTCTTGGAGGGTACACTTTAACCTTGGCAATGCCAAAGTACTGGCAGATATCCCCAAACCCTCATACACAATAACGGGATGTCCCACAGGATATTGTTTAGTTTTGTTAACAAAAGGGTAGAGATTGGTAAAATCGGAGTAATGAACCTGCTCCCCGGGCTGCGGTTTGTAATAAAGGTAAATGGCGTTTGTTCTAGCATCGTAAAGGGCGTCTCTAGGAACCAAAGGTTGCGGCAGCTTTTTTTCTCGTAAAAAATTTTCCAACCGGTTATCGTTTGCTAGCATGGCTTGCCACTCGTGATCCCACACGGTCCTTACCTAAAACCCCTGGCTTTTTAAAAATTCAGCCTTAATGATGGTTCTGTTGTACAGCTGTCCGTAGGTTGCCTTAAGCAACGGGTCCTAATCATTTTCGCAATAGCAAATGGGGCACCGGTGAAAAAAACGCCCGTTAAATTCAAAGGCCGTGGGAAGGCTGTACACCCCCCGTTGTAAAAAAACACCAATTTTCATTTTCATAATACATAACGGTAATCGCTACCCCCAAGCGCACTTCGAAAGAGCTCTCGTCTGTCAAGCTAATCATTTTTTGGTCCGAAAACCCCAACTGCTGATGAAGGTGTTTGGCCCCCTCAAACAGCTGGGCATCTGAAACTTTTTTATCTGATAGAAGACCCAGCACGCTACCCGCAAAAGACACGTTGTTACCCTGGTTATTTAAATCAATTAAATGTTTTCTTTTTTTTTCAAAAATTTTACTGTACTTAATAGTTTTTAGAGGGCTTACAGACCCAGCTCCACCAACCCTGTTATTAATAAGTATAACAGCCAGGCGTAAAGTTTCGGACCACACAATCTCTACATTACTTTGCAACACATTAAAGATGTTATTTAAAAAATCTACGTCGTTTAAATTTTCCCAAGGCCTCCGTAAAGAAAAGAGCTGGTGATTTATCCCCGGGACATCTAAGCGTAGCTGTACAAAATCTTCAGGGTCCACCTGATATCATCTAGCAAATTTTGAAAAGCGATGTCGATGGCCGCCATGGCTTCTGTGAACCCCGTTACTCTGTCCAAATTAGCAATACGAAATTCTTCAAAATATTCATAAGCCTTAAACTTCCTTCGGGGTCTTATCCAGTATCTTACACGCTCCAAATACACCTGTGGTGGTGTTTCAGGAGCGGGGAAATCTGGACCTTCAGAAGAAGAAGAAGGGGTGGGAGGGTCTATTTCCCTTTCTTGGTTGGGGGGTTGTTTTTTAAAATAGCTTTGGTTTTTTTTATGTTTTTGGCCAAAACCCTTCTTACTATTTTAGATTTTTTTCCATTTTTTTCCCCTACCCCTCTTTACATTTTTAGGTTTCATGTGTAGTCAGCCTCTTCCTTCCCCCTTTATCGCACCTTCCACTTTCTCAATTAGTGCCCGTGTATCTGCTATTTTTTGGTCTAAAAACCACCCTTTCTTCTGGAAAATTTTGTTTTTGAAACACGTCAAGAATTAGCTTTGAAAACTTCTTTATCTATTAAACGCTTTAGAGATATACAAACACTAAACAGCTCGTTACAAGCAGCAACTGATGCAGCCAGCCCCACAGGAAGATTCTTATTTGGCAAGGGTTTTGCGGGTTCCAAAAGCCGGGGGGTTAACTTCTTCACCCTAGTCAAACCACCCGTAAACACGGTTGCTTCCACAGAGTTGTTAGTTTTTAAAGCTAATTGGTTTCGGTCGAGGAGGCAAAGGTCTGTTGAAAACTAGGGGCTTTAACTCCTCTGCCTCGCTTACCATGTTTCCTGGAAGTTGTAGAGGTAGCTTTGGGAGGTTCAAAAGCTGGGGGGGGGGGTCTGAGCCCCTTTCCCCCTCCCTGAAAACGAATGCTGTTTTTGAGGTAGACTTTTTGGCCTTTTTTAGTGCCGGCTGGTTTTGTGCAATAAGAGATTTGGACGCGCAGGGCTGTTCAAAATCGCTGTGCTTAATACTCTTGCTTCCAAGTGCAGCTGCCTCAAAGGGAAAGTTCTTGGCCTCTTTAAGTGCGCTCCCCTTCAACATTTCTTCTTGAGGAATAACGCTTGATGAGTCTGCCGATACACATAAAAAGAATGTTTTTTAGCATGGCTTTTTTTAACTAACAACAACAAACTTGTTCCCCAAATATATATATTTTAAAAACGTTTTTGCAATAAGCGGGCTAAAAACCGCGTTTAAATACAATGTGCAAAATAAAGCGCTCTTATAGTTTACACCACGCTGGGGCGGTAGAACGGCAACTTTTGTACAGTAAAAGCTTTAAACGTTTTCAAACCCCTGAAATGCACACTATTTCCAACATCAGATTTTTTTTATTTTAAAAACCTCATACTTAAAAAACAGTTCACACCTTCTTCTGTAATTTCAGGAAAACTATTGGGTGGTTTTGACTTCCATCTTGTTCTAAATTTAAAAAATAAATTTTTTTAAAACCTTTATCTTCAAAAAAAATTATACTTGTGTAGCATCTTAATTAGCTTTCCAAACTTTAAAGCGTATAGCGCGGCATCTGGAATGTCAAGAAAAAAGGCCTCGTCCTATTTAAAAGAAAAAATATTGACTTTTAACTAAGCATAAGGCTAGTGTAATATCTTGGCGACCCACGCAAATTATAGTAAGGTTTCTTACCATGTTGTTGCTCCCCGTAACTGTAAAAGTCTTCTATTAGCAATATTTCTTTAACAATCTTGTTCAGTTTTTTGTTCCTCTATTGATAGGTTTAAACCTGTTTTTACAAAAAAGGTTTTGCCCTACACCCCCGAAAATTAATATTTAAAAAGGCGTTTCTTTAAAAAAAACAGGGTGTGTAAAGGGCACTTCTCTAGGAAAAAAAAGGCGGGTGTGGGTTGGGGAGTGCCTACATACTTTAGCTTTAATGGTTAAAAATGTTAATTTTTTATAGTAAATGTGTTTAAACAGTTAATAAAAAGCTTTTTTTAAATGGTAATTTACCCATTTACACCCTTGTAGCCAAAAACTTTTTAAAAACTGCAACCTGTATTTCTTTAATTTGTTTTATGGCCTTAGTTTTTAAAACAAAACTGCTAATTTAAAAATAAACCACGTTAAACTTTTACACAACTTATTTTCCATTGTTAGTAAGTTAAAAAAATTATGTATTTCTTTAAAACATATTTTAAAACGCTCTTTAGCTTTTGTTACAGAGTTTAAAAAAAGCTGTCTTAGTTGGTTTTTTAAAAAACGCGGGAAGGTTTTTGGCTACACACTTTAGCTTTTAAACTTTAATGGTTAAAAAGCTTAGTTTTGATAGTAAATTAGTATGCTTCTTAATACCTGTTTTTGACGTTCTTTTGCTTTAAAAGAAGACCTTGTTATGTTTTGTTCTTTTTATTTTTAATTTACTGACTTACAGAGGCTGTTTTTGCTAAGAGCTGCTGCAAGAGCCCGCTGTTTTTACTATAAAATGGCCCGGATTAGCCTAAAATTAAAAAAAAAACAAAAAACCTTTTTTGTTACAACACATTAGTTTTGTAACGCTAAACTGTTTTTGCAGACTTACATGTTTTTAAAACACCTATGCCTAAATAAAGGCTATGGGTCTTCAGGTTTCCTTTTCACCTTTAATTGTTAAAAAATGGGGAAAAAAGCAATCTTCTCTCTAATCCGCTGGTTTACTAAATATGCGGACTATAAACCGCCTGTTACTAAAAAAAATCTAGGGTGCTTCTGCATAATTTTTTATTACAACACTTACAAAAGGGTTGTGTCTTAGGTTTGTGTTTTCGAGTCATTATCCGTTTGCAAAACTTAATGTAATTGTAACTTGTGCTTGTTAAAAAGTTTGGGAAAGAAGCAGCCTTCTTATCTCTGACCCCCACTGCTCACAGAGCCTTCTTTGCTAACAGCTGCTTTGCCCGACTTTCACATTGTTTTTACTAAAAACAAAAAACAAAAAAAACTGTTAGCTTAAAACCTAGGGAAAAACTTTAAAATGGTGTATTACGAAAAGCTTGCGCTTTTAACTTTATAAAAACATCTTTGTAAAAGGGCTACTTGGCGGGAAAATGCTGCGGGTCTGTTTCTTTAGCTAAGAAAAAACAGATAATACGAATGGAGGAAAGAAGGGGGAGCTGGCTGTTGCTTAAAATCTTGAGACATTAGGATTGGTTCAGGAAAATGAATTCTATGACACTGTTGTAAAACTACCTCTGATTGGTCCGATCCAAAGGCGGTGATAACAAGACTAGGCGAGTTTGAACCAGGAAAGCTGCCTCATTCTACAGAAAGACGGGAAAAGGTAACAATTCTCTCTCTTTCTCTTTAATTCTACCCTGTGCTCTCTATTTTTGCTCTTTGCAAACTGGACTCTCTCTTCTCTTTTCTTGTCTTGTAACCCGCCCTGATTCTGAATGCTTTTTTACCCTGTGCTTACTAAACAGAGTCTGCCTGCTTCTCTCTCTGTCTCATTCTGTTTCCGCCACGTGTTGTCTATCTTTGCTCTTTTCTCTTAATCTGCAATGATATTGAATAGTCTAAATACTTTTTTACCCCGTGCTTACCAAACAGGCTTTGCCTTTGTCAATTTTCCTTTTAAACATCGATTTTTCTTAACCTACATTGGTATTAATTAGTTTCAATGTGTTTTATTTACTAGGGTTAAACCAAAAAAGCTACCTCGTGTGCTAACCAAACAGGTTTTGCCTTAGAAAATTCCCTTTATAAACGTAGATTACAATATTATTTAACTTTCTTATTAATCCACACTGATATTTAATAAACTTTTTATTCATGTCATCAAGCACAAAACTACACAACACTTCCCCTAGTCAAACACATACACGCGCACTTTTTTCAGAATGGCCGACGGAGCCAAAGGAAATGGAGGGTGGGAAGCCGGACATAAGCCCTAAAAGGGCCGTGGAAAGGTGTCAAAATTGCATAGTGATGAATACTATCGAGCTTATTACTACTCACGGTTCTCCGGGGCCACGGTTGAGGCCCCCAAGGGGTTGAGCCCCTGGAGCTACGGTTGGGGCCCCCAGGGGGTAGGCCCCTATTGCGCGGTACGGACCCAAAAGGGTTGGGCCCCTGGACCTGGGGCTCGAACCCCCAGAGGTTGGGCCCCGAGGATGGGGCCCCCAGGGGTTGGGCCCCTGGAGCTACGGTTTGGGCCCCACGGGATGGGCTCCTGGAGATGGGGATAGGGCTCCCAGGGATTGGACCCCTGGAGCTACGGATGGGGCCCCCAGGTGTTCGGCCCCTGGAGCTGGGGTTCGGGCCCCCAGAGGCTAGGCCCCTATCGCTGGAGTTGGGGCCCCCAGTGATTCGTCCCCTGGAGCTACGATTGGGGCTCCCAGGGGTTGGGCCCCTGGAGCTGGGATTGGGGCCCCAGGGGTGAGGTCCCTAGAGCTATGGTTCGGGCGCTCAGGGGTTGGGCCCCTGGAGCTGGTGTTTGGACCCCCAGGGGCTAGGCCCATGGAGCTGGGGTTGCGGCCCCCAGGGGTTGGGCTACTGGGGCTCGTGTTGGGGCCCCCACGCGTTTGGCCCCTGGAGCTGGGATCAGGGCCCCCGGGAGTTAGGCCCCTGGAGCTATGGCTTCGGCGCTCAGGGGTTGGACCCTTGGAGCTATGGTGAGGGCGCTCAGGGGTTGGGCCCCTGGAATTGGGGTTCTGGCCCCCAGGGGTTGGACCACTGAAGCTGTTGTTGGGGTCCCCAGGGGTGAGGCCTCTTGAGCTATGATTCGTGCGCTCAGGGGTTGGGCCTCTGGAGCTATGGATCGGGCGCTCAGGGGTTGGGCCCCTGGAGCTGGTGTTGGGGCCCCCAGGGGTTGGGCCCCTGGTGCTGTGGTTAGGGACCCCGGGGGTTAGGCCCCTGGAGCTATCGTTCGGGCGCTCAGGGGTTGGACCCCTGGAGCTGCTGTTGGGGCCCCCAGGGGTTGGGCCCCTTGTACTGGGGATAGGGACCCCGGAGGTTGGGCCCCTGGAGCTATCGATCGGGCGCTCAGGGGTTGGGCCACAGGAGCTGGTGTTGGGGCCTCCAGGGGTTTGGCCCCTGGAGCTAGTGTTGAAGCCCCAGGGGTTGGGTCCCTATTGCTGGTGTTGGGGCCCCCACGGTTTGGGCAGCTGGAGCTGGGGTTGGGGCCCCCAGGGGTTAGGCCCCTGGGGCTATGGTTCTGGAGCTCTGGGGTTGGGCCCCTGGAGCTGGTGTTGGGGCCCCCAAGGGTTGGGCCCCTCTAGCTGGGGTTTGGGCCCCCAGGGGTTAGGCCCCTGGAGCTATGGTTCGGGCGCTCAGGGGTTGGTCCCCTGGAGCTGGTGTTGATGTCCCCCGGGTTTGGACCCCTGGATCTGGAGTTGGGGCCCCAGGGGTTAGGACCCTGAAACTATGGTTCGAGCGCTCAGAGGTTGGGCCCCTGGAGCTGGTGTTGGGGCCCCCAGGGGTTGGACCCATGAAGCTATGCTTCGGACGCTCTGAGGTTGGGCCCCTGGAGGTTATTTGGGGACCAACCAGGGGTTAGGCTCTGGAGCTGGTGTTGGGGCCCCCAGGGGTTAGACCCCAGGAGCTATGGTTCGGGCGCCCAGGGGTTGGGCCCCTGGAGTTGGGGTTGGGGCCCCCAGGGGTTAGGCCCCTGCGGCTATGATTCTGGAGCTCAGGGGTTGGGCCCCTGGAGCTGTTGTTGGGGTCCCCAGGGGTTGGGCCCCTGGAGCTAGTGTTGGGGCCTCAGGGGTTAGGCCCCTGGAGCTATGGTTCGGGCGCTCAGGGGTTGGGCCCCTGGAGCTGTTGTTGGGGCCCCCAGGGGTGAGACCCCTTGAGCTATGATTCGTGCGCTCAGGGGTTGGGCCTCTGGAGCTATGGATCGGGCGCTCAGGGGTTGGGCCCCTGGAGCTGGTGTTGGGGGCCCCAGGGGTTGGGCCCCTGGTGCTGTGGTTAGGGACCCCGGGGGTTAGGCCCCTGGACCTATCGTTCCGGCGCTCAGGGGTTGGACCCCTGGAGCTGCTGTTGGGGCCCCCAGGGGTTGGGCCCCTTGTACTGGGGATAGGGACCCCGGGGGTTAGGCCCCTGGAGCTATCGATCGGGCGCTCAGGGGTTGGGCCACAGGAGCTGGTGTTGGGGCCTCCAGGGGTTTGGCCCCTGGAGCTAGTGTTGAAGCCCCAGGGGTTGGGCCCCTATTGCTGGTGTTGGGGCCCCCACGGTTTGGGCAGCTGGAGCTGAGGTTGGGGCCCCCAGGGGTTAGGCCCCTGGGGCTATGGTTCTGGAGCTCTGGGGTTGGGCCCCTGGAGCTGGTGTTGGGGTCCCCAGGGCTTGGGCCCCTGATGCTGGGGTTAGGGACCCCGGGGGTTAGGCCCTTGGAGCTATCGTTCGGGCGCTCAGGGGTTGGGTCCCTGGAACTGCTGTTTGGGCCCCCAGGGGTTAGGCCCCTAGAGCTATGGTTCGGGCGCTCAGGGGTTGGTCCCCTGGAGCTGGTGTTGATGTCCCCCGGGTTTGGACCCCTGGATCTGGTGTTGGGGCCTCAGGTGTTAGGCCCCTGGAGCTATGGTTCGGGCGCTCAGGGGTTGGGCCCGTGGAGCTATGGTTCAGGCGCTCAGCGGTTGGGACCCTGGAGCTGGTGTTGGGGCCTCAGGGGTTAGGCCCCTGGAGCTATGGTCTGGGCGCTCTGGGTTTGGGCCCCTGGAGTTGGTGTTGGGGAGCCCAGCTGTTAGGCTCTTGCAGCTATGGTTAGGGCGCTCAGGGTTAGGTCTCTGTAGCTATGGATCGGGCTCTCAAGGGTTGGGCCCCTGGAGCTGGTGTTGGTGCCCCCAGGAGTTGGGCTCCTCTAGCTGGTGTTAAGCCCCCTGGGGTTGGGCCCCTGGAGCTGGGGTTGGGGCTCCCAGGGGTTAGGCCCCTTGAGGTATTGTTCGGTCGCTCAGGGGTTGGGCTCCTGGAGATGGTGTTGGGGGACCCAGGGGTTAGGAACCTCGAGCTGGGGTTGGGGCCCCCGGGGGTTAGGCCCCTGGAGCTATGGTTCGGGCGCTCCGTGGTTGGACCCTTCGAGCTGGCGTTAGGGAGCCCATTGGTTCGGCCCTTGTAGCTATGGTTATGGCGCTCAGGGTTTGGGCCCCTGGAACTGGTGTTTGGGCCCCCAGGGGTTGGGCTCCTGGAGCTGGTGTTTGGGCCCCCAGGGGTTGGGCCCCTGGAGTTGGTGTTTGGTCCCTTGGGGGTTAGGCCCCTGGAGCTGTGGTTCGGGTGCTCAGAGGTTTGGCCCCTGGAGCTGGTGTTGGGGCACCCAGGGGTTGGGCCACTGGAGCTATGGTTCGGGCACTCAGGGACTGGGCCCCTGGAGCTGGGGTCAAGGGCCCCAGGGGCTGGGCAGCTGGAGCTGGGGTTGGGGCCCCCAGGGGTTAGGCCCCTGAAACTATGGTTCTGTCGCTCAGTGGTTGGACCCTTGGAGCTAGGGTTGGAGAGCCCAGGGGTTAGGCCCTTGGAGCTATGGTTAGGGCGCTCAGGGGTTCGACCCTTGGAGCTGGTGTTCGGGCCCCCAGGGGTTGGTCCACTGGAGATGGGGCCCCCGGGGTTGGGCCCCTGGAGCTGGTGTTGGGGTCCCCAGTTGTGAGGCCCCTGGAGCTATGGTTCGGGCGCTCTAGGGTTGGGCCCCTGGAGCTGGTGTTGGGGCCCCCAGGGGTTTGGCTCCTGGAGCTGCTGTTCGGGCCCCCAGGGGTTGGGCCCCTGGAGTTGGGGTTGGGGCCCCGGGGGGTTTGGCCCCTGGAGCTATGGTTCGGCCCCTCAGGGGTTGGGCCCCTAGAGCTGGAGTTGGGGCCCCCAGTTGTGAGTCCAGTGGCCCAACACCTGGGGGCCCCAACACTAGCTCCAGGGGCCCAACCCCTGAGCGCCCAAACCATAGCTCCAGGGTCCTAACCCCCAGGGGCAAGAATCCCAGCTCCAGGGGCCCAACCCCTGGGGGCACCAACACCAGCTCCAGGAGCCCAACTCCTGGGGGCCCCAACACCAGCTCCAGGGGCTCAACCCCTGAGTGCCCGAACAATACCTCCAACGGCCTAACCCCTGGGGGCCCCAAAAGCACCTCCAGGCGCCCAACCCCTGAGCGCCCGAACCATAGCTCCAGGGGCCTTACCCCTGGAGCCCCAACACCACCTCCCGAGTCCCAACCCCTGCGGGCCCCAACCCCAGCTCCAGGGGCCCAAACCTTGGGGGCCCGAACACCAGCTGCAGTAGCCCAAACCCTGAGGGCCCCAACACCAGCTCCAGGGGCCCAACCCCTGAGCGCCCTAACCATAGCTGCAAGGGCCTAACAGCTGGGCTCCCCAACACCAGCTCCAGGGGCCCAACCCCTGAGCGCCCGAACCATAGCTCCAAGGGCCTCACCCCTGGGGGCCCCAACACCAGCTCCAGGGGCCCAACCCTTGGGGGCTCCAACGCCAGGTCCAGTTGCCCAAATCCTGGGGTCCCCAACACCAGCTCCAGGGGCCCAACCGCTGAGCGCCCGAACCATAGCTCTAGGGGCCCACCCTCTGAGCGCCTTAACCATAGATCCAAGGGCCTAACCTCTGGGCTCCCCAACACAATCTCCAAGGGTCTAACCCCTGAGCGCCCGATCCATAGCTCCAAGGGCCGAACCCCTGGGGGCCCGAACCCCAGCTCCAGGGGCCCAACCCCTGAGCGCCCGAACTATAGTATCCAAGGGCGGAACCCCTAGGGGCCCGAACCCCAGCTCCAGGGGCCCAAAACCTGGGGATCTAAATACCAGCTCCAGGGGCCGAATCCGTGAGCGCCGGAACCATAGCTCCAGGGGCCTAACCCCCAGGGGTCCCAACACCAGCTCTAGGGGCCCCACACCTGGGGTCCTCGTCCCCAGATCCAGGGGCCGAACCCCTGATCGCAAGAACCATAGCTCCAGGGGCTCAACCCCCGAGCGCCCGAACCATTGCTCCAGGGGCCTAAGCTCTGGGGCCTCAACACCAGCTCCAGGGACCCAACCCCTGGGGGCCCCAACACCAGCTCCAGGGGTGGAACCTCTGAGCGCCCGAACCATAGCTCCACGGGCCTAACCCCTGGGGGCCCAAATCCCAGCTACAGGGGTCTAATACCTGGTGGCCCCAACAGCAGCTCCAGGGACCAAACCCCTGAGCGCCCGAACCATAGCTCCAGGGGCCTTACCCCCGGGGTCCCTAACCCCAGGAGGGGGCCCCAACACCAGCTCCAGGGGCCCAACCCCTGAGCCCCCGAACCATAACTCCAGTTCCCTTATCCCCCGAAGGACCCAACCCCAGCTCCAGGGGCCCAACCCCTAGGGACCCAAACACCAGCACCAGGGGCCCAACCCCTGAGCGCCCGAACCATAGCTCCAACGGCCTAACCCCGGGGGCCCCAACCCCAGCTCCAGGGGCCCAACCCCTGGGGGCCCCAACACCAGCTCCAGGGGCCCAACCCCTGGGGGCCTCAACACAAGCTCCAGGGGCCCAACCCTGAGCGCTCGAATAATAGCTCCAGGGGCCTAACCCCTGGGGCCATAACATCAGCTCCAGGGTCCCAACCCCTGGGGGCCCCAACACCAGCTCCAAGGGCCCAACCCCTGAGCGCCCGAACCACAGCTCCAGTTCCCTAAGCCCTGGGGGTTCCAACACCAGCTCCAAGGGCCCAACCCCTGAGCGCCCGAACAATACCTCCAGGGGCCTAACCCCTGGGGGGCCCCAACACCAGCTCCAGGGGTCCAACCCCTGAGCACCCGAACGATAGCTCCAGGGGACTAACCCTTGGGGGACCCAACCGCAGCTCCAGGGGCCCAACCCCTGGGGGCCCCAACTCCAGCTACAGGGGCCCAACCCCTGAGCGCCCGAACCATAGCTCCAGGGGGGTAACACCTGGGGCCCCAACACCAGCTCCAGGGGTCCAACCCCTGGGGGCAACAACACCAGCTCTAGGGGCCCAAACCCTGAGCGCCCGAACCATAACTCCAGGGGCCTAACCCCTGGGGGATCCAACACCAGCTCCAAGGGCCCAACCCCTGAGCGCCCGAACAATACCTCCAGGGGCCTAACCCCTGGGGGGCCCGAACACCAGCTTCATTGGCCCAACCCCTGAGCGCCCGAACCATAGATCCAGGGGCCTAACCCCCGGGGGCCCGAACCCCAGCTCCAGGAGCGAAACCCCTGGGGGCCCCAACACCAGCTCCGGGGGCCCAACACCAGAGCGACCGAACTATAGCTCCAGGGGCCCAACCCCTGGGGGCCCCAATACCAGCTACAGGGGCCCAACCCCTGAGCGCCCGAATCATAGCTCCAGGGGCCTAACCCCTGGGGCCATAACACCAGCTCCAGGGTTCCAAACCCTGGGGGCCCCAACAGCAGCTCCAGGGGCCCAACCCCTGAACGCTCGAACCATAGCTCCAGGGGCCCAACCCCTCGGGGCCCGAACCCCAGCTACAGGGGCCCAACCCCTGGGGGCTCCAACAGCAGCTCCAGGGGCCCAACCCCTGAGCGCTCGAACCATAGCTCCACGGCCCCAACCCCTGAGTGCCCGAACCATAGCTGCAGGGGCCTAAACCCTGGGGACCCAACACCAACTCCGGGGGCCAAACCCCTGGAGGCCCCAACACCAGCTCCAGTGGCCCAACCCCTGAGCGCCCGAGCCATAGCTCCAGGGGCCTAACCCCTGGGGGCCCACCCCCAGCTCCACAGACCCAACCCCTGGGGGACCGAACACCAGCTCCAGGGACCCAAACCCTGAGCGCCCGAACCATAGCTCCAGGGGCTTAACCCCCGGGGTCCCCAACCCCAGCTCCAGGGGCTCAAACCCTGGGGGCCAAAACACCAGGTCCATGAGCCCAACCCCTGGGGGCCCCAACACCAGCTGCAGTAGCCCAAACCCTGAGGGCCCCAACACCAGCTCCAGGGACCCAAACCCTGAGCGCCCGAACCATAGCTCCAGGGGCCTAACCCCCGGTGTCCCCAACTCCAGCTCCAGGGGCCCAAACCCTGGGGGCCAAAACACCAGGTCCATGAGCCCAACCCCTGGGGGCCCCAACACCAGCTGCAGTAGCCCAAACCCTGAGGGCCCCAACACCAGCTCCAGGGGCCCAACCCCTGAGCGCCCTAACCATAGCTGCAAGAGCCTAACAGCTGGGCTCCCCAACACCAACTCCAGGGGCCCAAACCCAGAGCGCCCAAACCATAGCTCCTGGGGCCCAACCCCTGAGTGCCCGAACCAGAGCTCCAGGGGCATAACCCCCGGGGGCCCAAAACCAGCTCCAGGGGCCAAAGCCCTGGGGGCCCCAACACCAGCTCCAGGGGCACAACCCCTGAGCGCCCGAACCATAGCTCCAGGGGGCTAACACCTGGGGGCCCAACCCCAGCTTCGGGGGCCCAACACCTGGGGGCCCGAATACCAGCTCCAGGGGCCGAACTCCTGAGCCCCCAAACCATAGCTCCAGGGGCCTAACCCCTGAGGCCCCAACACCAGCTCCAGGGTCCCAACCGCTGAGCGCCAGAACCATAGCTCCAGGGGCCTAACCCCTTGGGGCCCCCACCCCAGTTCCAATGGCCGAACCCCTAGGCGCCCGAACCATAGCTCCACGGGCCCAACCCCTGAGCGCCCGAACCATAGCTCCAGGGGCCTAACACCTGAGGCCCCAACACGAGATCCAGGGGTGCAAAGCCGGCGGACATCAACACGAGCTCCAGGGGACCAACCCCTGAGCGCCCGAACCATAGCTCTAGGGGCCTAACCACTGGGGGCCCAAACCCCAGCTACAGGGGCCCAACCCCTGGGGGCCCCAACAGCAGCTCCAGGGGACCAACCCCTGAGCGCCCGAACCATAGCTCCAGGGGCCCAACCCCTGGGGGCCCGAACCCCAGCTACAGGGGCCCAACCCCTGGGGGCCCCAACAGCAGCTCCAGGGGCCCAACCCCTGAGCGCTCGAACCATAGCTCCACGGCCCCAACCGCTGAGTGCCCGAACCATAGCTCCAGGGGCCTAAACCCTGGGGACCCAACACCAACTCCGGGGGCCAAACCCCTGGAGGCCCCAACACCAGCTCCAGTGGCCCAACCCCTGAGCTCCCGAGCCATAGCTCCAGGAGCCTAACCCCCGGGGGCCCCAACACCACCTCCAGGGGCCCAACCCTTGGGGGCCCCAACACCACCTCCAGGGGCCCAACCCTTGGGGGCCCCAACACCAGCTCCAGGGGCCCACCCGCTGAGCGCCCGAACAATAGCTCCAGGGGCCCACCCTCTGAGCGTCATAACCGTAGATCCAAGGGCCTAACCCCTGGGCTCCCCAACACCATCTCCAAGGGTCTAACCCCTGAGCGCCCGAACCATAGCTCCAGGGGCATAACCCCCGGGGGCCCAAAACCAGATCCAGGGGCCAAAGCCCTGGGGGCCCCAACACCAGCTCCAGGGGCACAACCCCTGAGCGCCCGAACCATAGCTCCAGGGGCCCAACCCCAGCTCCACGGACCCAACCCCTGGGGGACCGAACACCAGCTCCAGGGACCCAAACCCTGAGCGCCCGAACCATAGCTCCAGGGGCCTAACCCCCGGGGTCCCCAACCCCAGCTCCAGGGGCCCAAACCCTGGGGGCCAAAACACCAGGTCCATGAGCCCAACCCCTGGGGGCCCCAACACCAGCTGCAGTAGCCCAAACCCTGAGGGCCCCAACACCAGCTCCAGGGACCCAAGCCCTGAGCGCCCGAACCATAGCTCCAGGGGCTTAACCCCCGGGGTCCCCAACCCCAGCTCCAGGGGCCCAAACCCTGGGGGCCAAAACACCAGGTCCATGAGCCCAACCCCTGGGGGCCCCAACACAAGCTGCAGTAGCACAAACCCTGAGGGCCCCAACACCAGCTCCAGGGGCCCAACCCCAGAGCGCCCGAACCATAGTTCCAGGAGCCCAACCCCTGAGCGCCCGAAAAAATAGCTCCAGGGGCCTAAACCCTGGGGACCCCAACACCAGCTCCAGGGGCCCAACCCCTGGAGGCCCCAACACCAGCTCCAGGGGCCCAAACCCTGAGCGCCATAACCATAGCTCCAAGGGCCTAACCCCTGGGCTCCCCATGAACAGCTCTAAGGGTTCAACCCCTGAGCGCCCGAACGAGAGCTCCAGGGGCCTAACCCCCGGGGGCACGAAGCGCAGCTCCAGGGGCCCAACCCGTGGGGACCCAAACACCAGCTACAGGGGCCCTACCCCTGAGCGCCCGAACCATAGCTCCATGAGACTCACCCCTGGGGGCCCCAACACCAGCTCCAGGGGCCCAACCCCTGGGGGTTCCAACACCAGCTCCAGGGGTCCAACCCCTGAGCGCCCTAACCATAGCTCCAAGAGCCTAACCCCTGGGCTCCGCAACCCCAGCTCCACTGGCCCAACCCCTCAGCGCCCGAACCATAGCTACAGTGAACTTACCCCTGGGGGACCCCACCCCAGCTCCAAGGGCCCAACTCCTGAGCGCCCGAACCATAGTTCCAGGAGCCTAACCCCTGGGGGCCCCAACCCCAGATGCAGGGGCCCAACCCCTGGGAGTCCCAACACCAGTTCCAGGGGCCCAACCACTGAGCGCCGCACCATAACTCCAGGGTCCTAAACCCTGGGGGCCCCAACCCCAGATCCAGGGGCCCAACCCCTGGAGGCCCCAACACCAGCTCCAGTGGCTCAACCCCTCAGCGCCCCAACCCCAGCTCCAGGGGCCCAACTCCTGGGAGCCCAAACCCCAGCTCCAGGAACCGAACCCCTGGGGGCCTCAACACCAGCTCCTGTGTCTCAACCCCTGGTGGCCCCAAAACCAGCTCCAGGGGCCCAACCCCTGAGCGCTCTAATCATAGCTCCAAGGGACTAACCCCTGTGTTCCGCAACCCCAGCTACAAGGATCCAACCGCTGAGAGCCCGAACCATAGCTCCAGGGGTCTAACCTCTGGGGACCCCAACCGCAGCTCCAGGGGCACAACCCCTGGGGGACCCAACACCAGCTCCAGGAACCCAACCCCTGGGGGCCCCAAGACCAGCTCCAGGGGAAAAAACCCAGACCGCCCGAACCATAGCTCCAGGGGTCTAACTCCTGGGGCCCCAACAGCAGCTCTACGGGAAGAACCCCTGGAGGCCCCAACACCAGCTCCAGGGGCCCAAACCCAGAGCGCCCAAACCATAGCTCCAGGGGCCCAACTCCTGAGCGCTCGAATCATAGCTCTAGAGGTCTAACCCCTGGAGGCCCCAACACCAGCTCCAGTGGACCAACCCCTGGGGGCTCAACACCATCTCCAGGGGCCCAACCCCTGAGCAACCGTACCATAGCTCCAGGGAACTAACCCCTGGGGGCTCCCACCCCAGCTCCAAGGGCCCAACCCCTGAGCGCCCGAACTATAGCTCCAGGGGCCTAACCCCTGGTGGCCCCAACCCGAGCTCCAGGGGCCCAGCCCCTGGGGGCCCCAACACCAGTTCGAGGGGTCCAAACCCTCAGCGCCCGAACCATAACTCCAAGGGCCCAACCCCTGGGTGCCCCAACACCAGATCCTGGGGCCCAGCAACTGAGCGCCCGAACCATAGCTCCAGGGGCCTAACCCCAGGGGGCCCCAACCCAAGCTCTATCGGACCAACCCCTGGGGGGAGCAACACCAGCTCCAGGTGCCCAACCCTTGGGGGCGCCAACAGGAGTTCCAGGGGCCCAACGCCAGAGAGCCCGAACCATAGCTCGAGGAACCTAACCCCTGGTGCCCCAACACCAGCTCCAGGGGCCTAACCCCTGGGGGCCCGAACACCAGCTCCAGGGGCCCAACCCCTGAGCGCCCGAACTATAGCTCCAGGGGCCTAACCTCGGGGGCCCCAACACCAACTCCAGGGGCCCAACCCCTGAGCTCCTGAACAATACCCTCCAGGGGCCTAACCCCTGGGATCCCCAATACCAGCTCCAGGGGCCCAACCCCTGGGGCCCCAACACTAGCTCCAGGGTAACAACCCCTGGGTGCCCCAACCCCAGCTCCAGTTGCCCAAACGCTGGGGGCCGCAACACTAGCTCCAGGAACCCAACCTCTGGGGGCCCCAACACCAGCTCTAGGGGCCCAACCCCAGAGCGCCCGAACCATTGCTCCAGAGGCCTAACCCCTGGGGCCCCAACACAAGCTCTAGGGGCCTAACCCCTGGGGGCCCCAACACCAGCTCCAGGGGCCCAACCCCTGAGCGCCCGAACCATAGCTCCAGGGGCCTAACCCCTGGGGGCCCCAACCACAGCTCCATTGGCCCAACCACTGTGGGCCCCAACACCAGCTCCAGGGGCTCAACCCCTGAGCGCCCGAACCATAGCTCCAGGGGCCTAACCCCCGGGGGCCCCAACCCGAGCTCCAGGGGCCGATCCCCTGGAGGCCCGAACACCAGCCCTAGCGGCCCAACCCCTGAGCGTCTGAATCTTAGCTCCAGGGGCCTAACCCCTGGGGGCCCCAACCCCAGCTCCAGGGGCCCAACCTCTGGGGGCCCCAATATCAGCTCTAGGAGCCCAACCCCTGGGGGCCCCAACACCAGCTCCAGGGGCCAACCCCAGAGCGCCCGAACCATAGCTCCAAGGGCCCAACCCCTTTGCGTCCGAACCATAGGTCCAGGGGCCTCACCCCTGGGGGCCCCAACACCAGCTCCAGGGGCCCAACCCCAGAGCGCCCGAACCATAGCTCCAGGGGAATAACCCCTGGGGGTCCCAACCCCAGCTCCAGGGGCCCAACAACTGGGGGCCCCAACACCAGCTCCAGGGGCTCTACCCCAGAGCGCCCGAATCATAGCTCCAGGGGCCTAACCCCTGGAGGTCCGAACCCGAGCTCCAGGGTCCTAACCCCCGGGTGCCCCAACCCCAGCACCAGGGGCACAACCGCTGGGGGCCGCAACACCAGCTCCAGGAACCCAACCCCTGAGGGCCCCAACACCAGCTCCAGGGACAAAAACCCAGAGCGCCCGAACCATAGCTCCAGGGGTCTAACCCCTGGGGCCCCAACACTAGCTCCAGGGTCCCAACCCCTGGGTGCCCCAAATCCAGCTCCAGGGGCCCAAACGCTGGGGGCCGCAACACTAGCTCCAGGAACCCAACCTCTGGGGGCCCCAACACCAGCTCCAGGGACAAAAACCCAGACCGCCCGAACCATAGCTTCAGGGGCCTAACCCCTGGGGCCCCAACACTAGCTCCAGGGTCCCAACCCCTGGGTGCCCCAACCCCAGCTCCAGGAGCCCAAACGCTGGGGGCCGCAACACTAGCTCCAGGAACACAACCTCTGGGGGCCCCAACACCAGCTCTAGGGGCCCAACCCCTGAGCGCCCGAATCATAGCTCCAGGGGCCTAACCCCTGGGGGACTCAACACGAGCTCCAGGGGCCCAACCCCTTACCGCTCGAACCATAGCTCCAGGAGCCTAACCCTTGGGGACCCACACCCGAGTTAGAAGGGCCCAACCCCTGAGCGCCCGAACCATAGCTCCAGGGGCCTAACCCCTGGGGGCCCCAACCACAGCTCCATTGGCCCAACCACTGTGGGCCCGAACACCAGCTCCAGGGGCTCAACCCCTGAGCGCCCGAACCATAGCTCCAGGGGCCTAACCCCCTGAGGCCCCAACAGCAGCTCCATTGGCCCAACCACTGTGGGCCGCAACACCAGCTTCAGGGGCCCAACCCCTGAGCGCCCGAACCATAGCTCCAGGGGCCTAACCCCTGGGGCCCGAACACTAGCTCCAGGGTCCCAACCCCTGGGTGCCCCAACCCCAGCTCCAGGGGCCCAAATGCTTGGGGCCGCAACACCAGCTAAAAGAACCGAACCTCTGGGGGCCCCAACACCAGCTCTAGGGGCCCAACCCCAGAGCGCCCGAACCATAGCTCCAGGAGCCTAACCCCTGGGGCCCCAACACAACCTCCAGGAGCCCAACCCCTGAGCGAGCGAACCATAGCTCCAGGGGCCTAACCCCTTGGCGCCCCCACCCTAGCTCCAAGGGCCCAACCCCTGGGGGCCCCAACACCAGCTCCAGGGGGCCAACCTTTGAGCGCCCGAACCATAGCTCCAGTGGCCTAACCCCTGGGGGCCCCAACACCAGCTCCGGGGGCCCAACCCCTGAGCTCCCGAACTATACTTTCAGGGGCCTTACCCCTAGGGGACTCAACACGAGCTCCAGGGGCCCAACCCCTTATCGCTCTAACCATAGCTCCAGGAGCCTAGCCGTTGGGGACCCACACCCGAGTTCGAAGGGCCCAACCCCTGAGCGCCCGAACCATAGCTCCAGGGGCGTAAGCCCTGGGGGCCCCAACAACAGCTCCATTGGCCCAACCACTGTGGGCCACAACACCATCTCCAGGGGCCCAACCCCTGAGCGCTCGAACCATAGCTCCAGGGGCCTAACCCCCGGGGGCCCCAACCCCAACTCCAGGGGCCCAACCCCTGGAGGACCGAACAACAGCTCCAGTGGCCCAACCCCTGAGCGCCCGAACCATAGCTCCAGGTGACTAACCCTAGGGGGCCTCAACCCTAGCTCCAGGGGCCCAAACCCTGGGGGCCCCAACAGCAGCTCCAGGAGCCCAACGCCTGGGGGCCCCAGCACCAGCTCCAGGGGCCAAACCCCTTGGGGCCCCAACACTAGCTCCAGTGACTCAACCCCTGGGGGCCCCAACACCAGCTCCAGGGGCCCAACCCCAGAGCGCCCTAACCATAGCTGCAAAGGCCTAACCCCTGGGCTCCCTATCCCCAGCTCCAAGGATCCAACCCCTGAGTGCCCGAACCATAGCTCAAGGGGCCTAATCCCCGGGGGTCCCAACACCGGCTCCCGGGGCCCAACCCTTGGGGACACGAACACCATCTCCAGGGACCCAACCCCTGAGCGCCCGAACCATAGCTCAAGGGTCCTAACCCCTGGGGCCCGAACACCAGCTCCAGGGTCCCAACCCCTGGGGGCATCAACACCAGCTCCAGAGGCCCATCCCCTGAGCGACCGAACCATAGCTCCAGGGAACTAACCCCTGGGGGCCCCAACCCCAGCTCCAGGGGCCCAACCCCTGGAGGTCTGAAAACCAGTTCCAGGGGCACAATCCCTGAGCTCCCGCACCATAACTCCAGGGGCCTAACCCCCGGGGGCCCAAACCCTAGCTCCAGGGGCTCAAGCCCTGAGCGCCCGAACCATAGCTCCGGGTGACCAACCCCTGGGGCCCCAACAGCAGCTCCAGGGGCCCAACCCCAGAGCGCCCGAACCATAGCTGAAGGGGTCCAACCCCTGAGCGCTCGAACCATAGCTCCAGGGGCCTCACCCATGGGGGCTCCAACACCAGCTCCAGGGGCCAAACTCCTGGGGGCCCCAACACCAACTCCAGTGGCCCAATCCCTGCGGGCCCGAACACCAGTTCCAGGGGCCCAACCCCAGAGCGCCTTAACCATAGCTGCAGCGGCCCAACCCCTGAGAGCCCGACCCATAGCTCCAGGGGCCTAAACCCTGGGATCCCCAACCCCAGGTCCAAGGGTCCAACCCCTGAAAGCAAGAACCATAGCTCTAGGGTCCCAAGCAAAGGTAGCCCGAACACCAGCTCCAGGGGCCCAACCCCTGAGCGCTCGAACAATACCTCCAGGGGCCTAACCCCTGGGGGCCCCAACACCAGCTACAGGGGCCCAACCCCTCGGCGCCCGAACCGTAGCTCCAGGGGCCTAACCCCTGGGAGCCCCCACCCCAGCTCCAAGGGCCCAACCCCTGAGAGCCCGAACAATAACTCCAGGGGCCCAATCCCTGGGGGCCCCAACACCAGCTCCAGGTGCCCAACTCTTGGGGGCCGCAATACCAGGTCCAAGGGCACAACCCCAGAGCGCCCGAACTATAGCTCCAGGGTCCCAACCCCTGAGCGCCAGAACTATAGCTCCAGAGGCCTAACCCCTGGGGGCCCGAACACCAGCTCCAGGGGCCCAATCCCTGAGCGCCCGATCCATAGCTCCAGGGTCCTAACCCCTGGGGGCGCCAAACCCAGCTCCAAGGGTCCAACCCCTGAGCGCCCGAACCATAACTCCAGGGGCCTAACCCCCGGGAGACCCCAACCCCAGCTCCATTAGGCCAACCCCTGGGGCCCTAGACCCCAGCTCTAAAGGCCCATCCCCTGAGCGCCCGAACCATAGATCCAGGGGCCTAACCCCTGCGGGCCCCAACACCAGCTCCACAGGCCGAACCCCTGGGGGCCCCAACACCAGCTCCAGGGGCCCAAGCCCTGAGCGCCCGAACCATAGCTCCAGGTGCCCAAGCCCTGATCGCTCGAACCATAGCTCCAGGGGCCTAACCCCTGGTTCCCCAACACCTCCTCTAGGGGCCCAACCCCTGGGGGACTCAACACCAGCTCCAGGAGCCAAAGCCCTGGGGGCCCCAACATCAGCTTCAGGGGCCCAACCCCAGAGTGCCCGACCATAACTCCAGGGGCGCAACCCCTCAACGCCCGAACCATAGCTCCAGAGGCCTCACCCCTGGGGGCCCCAACACTAGCTCCAGGGGCCCAACCCCTGGGTGCCAAAACACCAGCTCCAGTAGCCCAACCCCTGGGGGCTCCAACACCAGCTCCAGGGGCCCTACTCCTGATCGTCCTAACCATAGCTCCAAGGGCCTAACCCCTGGACTCCCCAACCCGAGCTCTAAGGGTCCAACCCCTGAGCGCACGAACCATCGCTCCAGGGTCCCAACCCCTGGGGGACGCAACACGGGCTCCTAGAGTCCAACACCTGAGCGCCCGAACCATAGCTCCAGGGGCCTAACCCCTGGGGCCACAACACCAGCTCGAGTGGCCCGACCCCAGAGCGCCCCAAACATATCTCCAGGGTCCTAACCCCTGGGGGCCCCAACCCCAGCTCCATTAGCCCAACCCCTGGGGACCCGAACCCCAGCTCCAGGGACCCAACCCCTGAGCGCCCGAACCATAGCTCAAGGGGCTTAACCCCTGGGGACCCCACACCAGATCGAGGGTCCCAACCCCTGGGGGCCTCAACATCAGCTCCAGGGGCCCATCCCCTGAGCGCCCGAACCATAGCTCCAGGGAACTAACCCATGGGGGCCCACACCCCAGCTCGAAGGGCCCAACCCCTGAGCTCACGAACCATAGCTCCAAGAGCCTAACCCCTTGGGGCCCCAACCAGAGCTCCAGGAGCCCAACCCCTGGGGTTCTCAAAACCAGTTCCAGGGGCCCAAACCCTAAGCGCCCGCACCATAACTCCAGGGGCCTAACCCCCAGGGGCCCCAACCCCAGCTCCAGGGGTTCAACCCCTGAGCGCCCGAACCATAGCTCCGGGGACCAACCCCCGGGGTCCCCAACCCCAGCTCCAGGGGCCCAACCCTGTGGGCCCCAACACCAGCTCCACGTGCCCAACCCCTGGGGGCCCCAACAGCTGCCCCAGGGGCCCAACCCTAGAGCGCCCGAACCATAGCTCCAGGGGTCCAACCCCTGAGCGCCCGAACCATAGCTCCAGGGGCCTCACCCCTGGGGGCTCCAACACCAGCTCCAGGGGCTAAACTCCTGGGGGCCCCAACACCAGCTCCAGGAGCCCAATCCCTGCGAGTTCGAACACCAGCTCCAGGGACCCAACCCCAGAGCGCCCTAACCATAGCTACAGCGGCCCAACCCCTTAGAGCCAGAACCGTAGCTCCAGGGGCGTAAACCCTGGGATCCCCAACCCCAGGTCCAAGGGTCCAACCCCTGAAAGCCCGAACCATAGCTCCAGGGTCCCAACCAAAGGGAGCCCCAACACCAGCTCCAGGGGCCCAACCCCTGAGCGTTCGAACAATACCTCCAGGGGCCTAGCCCCTGGGGGCCCCAACCCCAGCTCCAGGGGTCCAACCCCTGGGGGCCCGAACACCAGCTCCAGTGGCCCAAATCCTGGGGGCCCCAACACCAGCTCCAGGGGCCCAACCCCTTGGGGCTACAACACCAGCTCCAGCGGACCAACCCCTGAGCGCTCAAATCATAGCTCCATGGGCCTAACCCCCGGGGGCCCCAACCCCAGCTACAGGGGCCCAACCCCTGTGGGCCCCAATACCAGCTCCAGGGGCCCAACCCCTGGGGGCCCCAACACCAGCTCCAGTGACCCAACCCCTAGGGGCCCCAACACCAGCTCCAGGGGCCCAACCCCTGAGTGCCCTAACCATAGCTCCAGGGGCCTAATCCCCGGGGGGCCCAACCCCAGCTCCACGGGCCCAACCCCGGGGGACCCGAACCCCAGCTCCAGGGACCCAACCCCTGAGCGCCCGAACTATAGTACAAGGGGCTTAACCCCTGGGGCCCCAACACCAGCTCGAGGGTCCCAACCCCTGCGGGCCTCAAGATCAGCTCCAGGGGCCCATCCCCTGAGCGCCCGAACCATAGCTCCAGGGAACTAACCCATGGGGGCCCACACTCCAGCTCGAAGGGCCCAACCCCTGAGCTCACGAACCATAGCTCCAAGAGCCTAACCCCTTGGGGCCCCAACCAGAGCTCCAGGAGCCCAACCCCTGGGGTTCTCAAAACCAGTTCCAGGGGCCCAAACCCTAAGCGCCCGCACCATAACTCCAGGGGCCTAACCCCCAGGGGCCCCAACCCCAGCTCCAGGGGTTCAACCCCTGAGCGCCCGAACCATAGCTCCGGGGGACTAACCCCCGGGGTCCTCAACCCCAGATCCAGGGGCCCAACCCTGTGGGCCCCAACACCAGCTCCACGTTCCCAACCCTGGGGGCCCCAACAGCACCTCCAGGGGCCCAAAACCAGAGCACCCGAACCATAGCTCTAGGGGTCCAACCCCTGAGCGCCCGCACCATAGCTCCAGGGGCCTCACCCCTGGGGGCTCCAACACAAGCTCCAGGGGCTAAACTCCTGGGGGCCTCAACACCAGTTCCAGTAGCCCAATCCCTGCGGGTTCGAACACCAGCTCCAGGGACCCAACCCCAGAGCGCCCTAACCATAGCTCCTGCGGCCGAACCCCTTAGAGCCAGAACCATAGCTCCAGAGGCCGAAACCCTGGGATCCCCAACCCCAGGTCCAAGGGTCCAACCCCTGAAAGCCCGAACCATAGCTCCGGGGTCCCAAGCAAAAGGAGCCCCAACACCAGCTCCAGGGGCCCAACCCCTGAGCGCTCGAACAATACCTCCAGGGGTCTAACCCCTGGGGGCCCCAACACCAGCTACAGGGGCCCAACCCCTGAGCGCCCGAACCATAGCTCCAGGGGCCTAACCCCTGCGAGCCCCCATCCCAGCTCCAAGGGCCCAACCCCTGAGCGCCCGAACCATAGCTCCAGGGGCCTAACTCCAGGGGGCACCAACCCTACCTACAGGAGCCCAACCCCTGGGGGCCGCAACACGAGCTGCAGGAGACCAACCCCTGGGGGCCTGAACACCAGCTCCAGGGGCCAACCCCAGAGCGCCCGAACCATAGCTCCAGGGGCCCAACCCCTGAGAGTTAGAACCATAGCTCCAGGGGCCTCACCCCTCGGGGACATAACACCAGCTCCAGTGACCCAACCCCTGGAGGCCCCAACACCAGCTCCAGGGGCCCAACCCCTGAGCGTCCTAACCATAGTTCCAAGGGCATAACCCCTGGGCTCCCCATCCCCAGCTCCAAGGGTCCAACCCCCGAGCGCCCGAACCATAGCTCCAGGGGCCTAATCCCCGGAGATCCCAACCCCAGCTCCAGGGGCCAAACTCCTGGGTGCCCCAATACCAGGTACAGGAGCCCAACCCCTGGGGGCCCCAACACCAGCTCCAGGGGCCCAACCCCTGAACGCCCGAACCATAGCTCCAGGGGCCCAACCCCTAAGAGCCCAAACCATAGCTCCAGGGGCCGAACCCCTGAGCGCCCGAACCATAGCTCCAGGGGCCGAAGCCCAGGGGGCCCCAACACCAGCCATAAGGGCCCAACCCCTGAGCGCCCGAACCATTGCTCCAGGGGCCAAACCTCTGAGCGCCAGAACCATAGCTCCAAATGCCTAACCCCTGGGGCCCCAACACCAGATCCAAATGTACAACCCCTGGGGGCCCCAACACCAGCTCCAGGGGCCCAACCCCTGAACGCCCGAAACATAGCTCAAGGGTCCTAACCCCTGGGGGCCCCCACCCCAGCTCGAAGGGCCCAACCCCTGAGAGCCCGAAGCATAGCTCCAGGGGTCTAACCCCTGGGGCCGCAACCCCAGCTCCAGGGGCCCAACCCCTGGGGGCCCCAACACCAGCTCCAGAGGCCCAACAGCTGAGCACCCGAACCATAGCTCCAGTGGACTAACCCCTGGGGCCCCAACACCAGCTCCAGGGGCCCAACCCCTGAGCGCCCGAAAAATACCTCCAGGGGCCAAACCCCTGGGGGCCCGAACACCAGCTCCAGGGGCCCAACCCCTGAGCGTCCGAACCATAGCTCCAGGGGCCTAACCCCTGGGGCCCGAACACCAGCTCCAAGGGCCCAACCCCTGAGTGCCCGAACAATACCTCCAGGGGCCCAATCCCTGGGGGCCCCAACACCAGCTCCAGGTGCCCAACTCTTGGGGGCCGCAATACCAGCTCCAGGGGCCCAACCCCAGAGCGCCCGAACCATAGCTCCTGGGGCCCAACCCCTGAGCGCCCGAACCATAGCTCCAGAGTCTTAAACCCTGGGGGCCCGAACACCAGCTCCAGGGACCCAAGCCCTGAGCGCCCGAACCATAGCTCCAGGGGCCTCACCCCTGGGGGCGCCAAACCCAGCTCCAAGGGTCCAACCCCTGAGCACCCGAACCATAACTTCAAGGGCCCAACCCCCGGGAGACTCCAACCCCAGCTCCATTAGGCTAACCCCTGGGGCCCTCGACCCAAGCTCTAAAGGCTCATCCCCTGAGCGCCCGAACCATAGATCCAGGGGCCTAACCCCTGCGGGCCCCAACACCAGCTCCACGGGCTGAACCCCTGGGGGCCCCAACAGCAGCTCCAGGGGCCCAGGCCCTGAGCGCCCGAACCATAGCTCCAGGGGCCAAAGCCCTGATCGCTCGAACCATAGCTCCAGGGGCCTAACCCCTGGGGCAACAACACCTCCTCTGGGGGCCCAAACCCTGGGGGCCTCAACACCAGCTCCAGGAGCCCAACCCCTGGGGGCCCCAAACATCAGCTCCAGGGGCCCAACCCCAGAGCGACCGACCATAACTCCAGGGTCCCAACCCCTCAACGCCCGAACCATAGCTCCAGGGGCCTCACCCCTGGGGGCCCCAACACTAGCTCCAGGGGCCCAACCCCTGGGTGCAAAAACACCAGCTCCACTGGCCCGACCCCTGGGGGCCCCAACACCAGCTCCAGGGGCCCTACCCCTGATCGCCCTAACCATAGCTCCAAGGGCCTAACCCCTGGGATCCCCAACTCCAGCTCCAAGGGTCCAACCCCTGAGCGCCCGAACCATAGCTCCAGGGTCCCAACCCCTGGGGGACCCAACACGAGCTCCAAGGGCCGAACCCCTGAGCACCCGAACCATAGCTCCAGGGGCCTAACCCCTGGGGCCACAACACCAGCTCTAGGGGCCCAACCCCTGGGGGCCCCAACCCCAGCTCCAGGGGCACAACCCCTGAGCGCCCGAACCATAGCTCTAGGGGCCTAACCCCTGGGGGTCCCAACACCAGCTCGAGTGGCCCGACCCCAGATCGCACCATACATATCTCCACGGGCCTAACCCCTGGGGGACCCAAACCCCGCTCGAAGGGTCCAACCCTTGAGCACCCGAACCATAACTCCAGGGGCTAATCCCCGGGGGCCCCAACCCGAGTTCCATTTGCCCAACACCTGGGGCCCTCGACCTCAGCTCCAATGGCACAACCCCTGAGCGCCGGAACCATAGCTCCAGGGGACTAACCCCTTTGGGCCCCAACTCCAGCTCCAAGGGCCCAACCGCTAATGCCCGAACTATAGCTACAGGGGCCTAAGCCATGGGACCCCAACACCAGCTCCAGGGGCCCAACCCCTGGGGGCCCCAACACGAGCTCCAAGCGCCCAACCCCTGAGCGCTCGAACCATAGATCCAAGGGTCTAACCCCTGGGAGTCCCAACACCAGCTCCAGGGGCCCAAAACCTGAGCGCCCGAATAATACCTCCAGGGGACTAACCCCTGGGGGCCCCAACACCAGCTCCAGGGGCCCAACCCCTGAGCGCCCGAATCATAGCTCCATGGGCCTAACCCCCGGGGTCCCAACCCCAGCTACAGGGGCCCAACCGCTGTGGGCCCCAACACCAGCTCCAGGGGCCCAACCCCTGGGGGCCCCAACACCAGCTCCAGTGACCCAACCCCTGGGGGCCCCAACACCAGCTCCAGGGGCCCAACCACTGATCACCCGAACCATAGCTCCAGGGGCCTCACCCCTGGAGGCCCCAACACCAGCTCCAGGGGCCCAATCCCTGGGGTCCCCAACACCAGCTAATGTGGCCCAACACCTGGGGGCCCTAACACGAGCTCCAGGGGCCCATCCCCTGGGGTCCCAACACGAGCTCCAGGAGCAAAACCCCAAGGGGCTCCAACACCAACTCCAGGGGCCCAACCCCAGAGCCCCCGAACCATAGCTCCAGGGGCCCAAACCCTGAGCACCCGAACCATAGTTCCAGGGGCCTAACTCATCGGGCCCCAACACCAGCTCCAGGGGCCCAACCCCTGGGGGCCCCAACACCAGCTCCAGGGGCCGAACCTCTGAGCGCCCGAACCATAGCTCCAGGGGCCTAACCCCTGGGGGCCCCCATCCCAGCTCCAAGGGCCCAACCCCTGAGCGCTCGAACCATAGTTCCAGGGGCCTAACCCCTGGGGGCCCCAACCCCAGCTCCAGGGGCCCCACCCCTGAGGGCCCGAATTATACCTCTAGAGACGTAACACCTGGTGTCCCCAACACCAGCTCCAGGGGCCCAACCCCTGAGCGCCCGAACCATAGCTCCAGTGGCCTAACCCCCGGGGCCCCAACACCAGCTCAGGGGCCCAACCCCTGGGGGCCCCAACACCACCTCCAGGGGCCCAATCCCTGAGCGCCCGAACCATAGCTCAAGGGGCCTAACCCCTGTGGGCCGCAACACAAGCTCCAGGGGACCAACCCCCGGGGGTCTCAACCCCAGCCCCAGGGGTCCAACCCTGGGGGCCCCATCACCAGCTTCAGGGGCCCAACCCCTGAGCGCCCGAACCATAGCTCCTGGGGCCTAACCCCTGGGGGCCCCAAAACCAGCTCCAGGGGCCCAAACCCTGAGCGCCCGAACCATAGCTCCAGGGGCCTAACCCCCGGGTGAGCCAACCCCAGCTCCAGGAGCCCAACCCCTAGGGGCCCCAAAACCAGCTCCAGGGGCCCAACCCCTGAGCGCCCGAACCATAGCTCCAGTGGCCTAACCCCCGGGGCCCCAACACCAGTTCAGGGGCCCAACCCCTGGGGGCCCCAACACCACCTCCAGGGGCCCAATCCCTGAGCGCCCGAACCATAGCTCAAGGGGCCTAACCCCTGTGGGCCGCAACACAAGCTCTAGGGGACCAACCCCCGGGGGTCTCAACCCCAGCCCCAGGGGTCCAACCCCTGGGGGCCCCATCACCAGCTTCAGGGGCCCAACCCCTGAGCGCCCGAACCATAGCTCCTGGGGCCTAACCCCTGGGGGCCCCAAAACCAGCTCCAGGGGCCCAAACCCTGAGCGCCCGAACCATAGCTCCAGGGGCCTAACCCCCGGGTGAGCCAACCCCAGCTCCAGGAGCCCAACCCCTAGGGGCCCCAAAACCAGCTCCAGGGGCCCAACCCCTGAGCGCCCGAACCATAGCTCCAGTGGCCTAACCCCCGGGGCCCCAACACCAGTTCAGGGGCCCAACCCCTGGGGGCCCCAACACCACCTCCAGGGGCCCAATCCCTGAGCGCCCGAACCATAGCTCAAGGGGCCTAACCCCTGTGGGCCGCAACACAAGCTCTAGGGGACCAACCCCCGGGGGTCTCAACCCCAGCCCCAGGGGTCCAATCCCTGGGGGCCCCATCACCAGCTTCAGGGGCCCAACCCCTGAGCGCCCGAACCATAGCTCCTGGGGCCTAACCCCTGGGGGCCCCAAAACCAGCTCCAGGGGCCCAAACCCTGAGCGCCCGAACCATAGCTCCAGGGGCCTAACCCCCGGGTGAGCCAACCCCAGCTCCAGGAGCCCAACCCCTAGGGGCCCCAATACCAGCTCCAGGAGCCCAACCCCTGGAGGCCCCAACACCAGCTCCAGGGGCCGAACCCCAGAGCGCCCGAACCATAGCTCGAGGGGCCCAACCGCTGAGCGCCCGAACCCATAGGTCCAGGGTGATCACCCCTGGGGGCCCCAACACCAGCTCCAGTGGCCCAACCCCTGAGAGCCAGAACCATAGCTCTAGGGGCGTGACCCCTGGGGGCCCCAACACGAGCTCCATGGGCCTAACCCCCGGGGGCCCCAACCCCAGCTCCAGGGGCCCAACCCCTGGGGGCCACAACAGCAGCTCCAGGGGCCCAACCCCTGAGCGCCTGAAGGATATGTCACGGAGTGTGGGGGAGTCCGGCCCTGCACCCCTCTTCCTGGGACCCACAGTGACTCTTAGCCAGCCAGTAAAACAGAAGGTTTATTGGACAACAGGAACACAGGTTACAGCAGAGCTTGCAGGCACAGTCAGGACCACCCTACCGAATCCTTCTGGGCTTTCAGGGTGCTTGGATCCTAGCTAGGATACCCTGAATTCCGCCCACACAGCCCCAAGCCCAAACTCAAACTGCTTCCCTCCTGCCACTCCCTTCCTTTGTCCCCTTCCCGGGCAAAGGTGTTGACCTTTCCCCTCCCTTACCTAGCTCAGGTTACAGGCCCTGGCATCGTCCATCCCCTAAAGTCCTCCCCTGCTCTCCCGCTCCCCACACAGACAGTCCCTACTGCATCACACCCTGAGTGCCCGAACCATACCTCCAGGGGCCTAACCCCCGGGGACCCCACCCCTGGGGGCCCCAACACCAGATCCAGGGATCCAACCCCTGAGCGCTCGAACCATAGCTCCAGGGGCCCAACCCCTGGGGGACCCCACCCCAGCTCCAAGGGCCCAACCCCTAAGCTCCCGAACCAAAGCTCCAGGGGCCTAACCCTGGGGGCCACAACACCAGCTCCAGGGGCCCAACCCCTGGGGGCCCCAACACCAGCTCCAGGGGCCCAACCCCTGAGAGCCCGAACCATAGCTCCAGGGGCCTAACCCCTGGGGGCCCAAACCCCAGCTCCAGGGGCCCAACCCCTGGTGGCCCAAACACCAGCTCCAGGGGCCAAACCCCTGAGCGCCCGAACCATAGCTCCAGGGGCCTAACCCCCGGGAACCCCAACCCCAGCTCCAGGGGCCGAAACCCCCGGGGGCCCCAACACCAGCTCCATGTGCCCAAACCCTGGGGTCCCAACACCAGCTCCAGGGGCCCAACCCCTGAGCTCCCGAACCATAGCTCCAGGGGCCTCACCCCTGGGGGCCCTAACACCAGCTACAGGGGCCCAACCCCTGAGGACACCAGCACCAGCTCCAGTGGCCCAACCCCTGGGGGCCCCAACACCAGCTCCAGTGGCCCAACCCCTGAGCGCCTGAACTATAGCTCGAGGGGCCTAAGCCCTGGGGGCCCCCAACCCAGCTCCAAAGGCCCAAACCCTGAGTGCCCGAACCATAGCTCAAGGGGCCTACCCCTGGGGGCCCCAACCTCAGTACCAAGGGTCCAACCCATGAGGGCCCGAACCATAGCTCCAGGGGCCCAACCCCTGGGGGCCCCAATACCAGCTCCAGAGGCCCAACCCCTGACCACCCGAACCATAGGTCCAGGGGCTCAACCCCTGAGCGCCCGAACCGTACTCCAGGGGCCTCACCCCTGGGGGCCACAACACCACCTCCACAGGCCCAAACCCTGGGGGCCCCAACACCAGCTCCAGTGGAACAAACCCTGGGGGCCCCAACATCAGCTCAAGGGGCCCAACCCCTGAGATCCCGAACCATAGCTCAAAGGGTCTAACCCCTGGGGGACCCCACCCCAGCTCCAAGGGCCCAACCCCTGAGCTCCCGAACCAAAGCTCCAGGGGCCTAACCCTGGGGGCCACAACACCAGCTCCAGGGGCCCAACCCCTGGGGGCCCCAACACCAGCTCCAGGGGCCCAACCCCTGAGAGCCCGAACCATAGTCCAGGGGCTTAACCCCTGGGGGCCCAAACCCCAGCTCCAGGGGCCCAACCCCTGGTGGCCCAAACACCAGCTCAGGGTCCAAACCCCTGAGCGCCCGAACCATAGCTCCAGGGGCCTAACCCCCGGGAACCCCAACCCCAGCTCCAGGGGCCGAAACCCCCGGGGGCCCCAACACCAGCTCCAGGAGCCCAACCCCTGGGGGTCCCAACACCAGCTCCAGGGGCCCAACCCCTGAGCTCCCGAACCATAGCTCCAGGGGCCTCACCCCTGGGGGCCCTAACACCAGCTACAGGGGCCCAACCCCTGAGGACCCCAACACCAGCTCCAGTGGCCCAACCCCTGGGGGCCCCAACACCAGCTCCAGTGGACCAACCCCTGAGCGCCTGAACTATAGCTCGAGGGGCCTAAGCCCTGGGGGCCCCCACCCCAGCTCCAAAGGCCCAACCCCTGAGTGCCCGAACCATAGCTCAAGGGGCCTAACCCTGGGGGCCCCAACCTCAGTACCAAGGGTCCAACCCATGAGGGCCCGAACCATAGCTCCAGGGGCCCAACCCCTGGGGGCCCCAACACTAGCTCTAGGGGCCCAACCCCTGACCACCCGAACCATAGGTCCAGGGGCTCAACCCCTGAGCGCCCGAACCGTAGCTCCAGGGGCCTCACCCCTGGGGGCCCCAACACCACCTTCACGGGCCCAAACCCTGGGGGCCCCAACACCAGCTCCAGAGGAACAAACCCTGGGGGCCCCAACACCAGCTCAAGGGGCCCAACCCCTGAGATCCCGAACCATAGCTCGAAGGGCCTAACCCCTGGGGCCCCAACACCAGCTCCAGGGGCACAACCCCTGAGCGCCCGAAAAATAGCTCCAGGGGCCTAACCCCTGAGGGCCCCAACAGCAGCTCCAGGGGCACAACCCCTGAGCGCCCGAACCATAGCTCCAGGGGCCTAACCCCTGGGGGCCCCAACACCAGCTCCAGGGGCCCAAGCCCTGAGCGGACTAACCATACCTCCAAGGGCCTAAACTCTGGGCTCCCCAACCCTAGCTCCAAGGGTCCAACTCCTGAGCGGCCGAACCAGAACTCCAGGGGCCTAACCCCCGGGGGCCCAAACCCCAGCTCCAGGGGCACAACCCCTGGGGGCCCCAACGCCAGCTCCAGGGGCCCAACCCCTGAGCGCCCGAACCGTAGCTCCAGGGGCCTAACCCCTGGGGAAACCCACCCCAGCTGGAAAGTCCCAACCCCTGAGCGCCCGAACCATAGCTCCAGGGGTCTAACCCCCAGGGGCCCCAACCCCAGCTCCAAGGGAACAACCCCTGGGGGCCCCAACACCAGCTTCAGGGGCCCAACCCCTGAGCGCCCGAACCATAACTGCAGGGGCCTAACCGCCGGGGGCCCGAACCCCAGCTCCATTAGCCCAACCCCTGGGGCCCTCGACCCCAGTTCGAAAGGCCCAACCCCTGAGCGCCCGAACCATAGCTCCAGGGGTCAAACCTCTGGGGGCCCCCAACCCAGCTCCAAGGGCCCAACCCCTGGGGCCCATGACCCCAGTTCGAAAGGCCCAACCCCTGAGCGCCCGATCCATAGCTTCAGGGGCCTAACCCCTAGAGGACCCAACACTAGCTCCAGAGGCCGAACACCTGGGGGCCCCAACACCAGCTCCAGGGGCCCAACTCCTGAGCGCCTTAACCATAGCTTCAAGGGCCTAACCCCTGGGCTCCCCAACCCCAGCTCCAAGGGTCCAACCCCTGAGCGCCCGAACCATAGCTCCAGGGGCCTAACCCCTGGGCTCCCCAACCCCAGCTCCAAGGGTCAAACCCCTGAGCGCCCGAATCATAGCTCCAGGGGCTCAACCCCTGGGGACCCCAACACCAGCTCCAAGGGCCCAACCCCTGAGCGACTGAACCAGAGCTCCAGGGGCCCAACCCCTGAGTGCCCGAACCAGAGCTCCAGGGGCCTAAACCCTGGTGGCCCCAACACCAGATCCAGGGGCTTTACCCCTGAGAGCCCTGACCATAGCTAGAAGGGCCTAACCCCTGTGCTCCCCAACCCAAGCTGCAACGGTCCAGCCCCTGAGCGCCCGAATCATAGCTTCAGGGGCCTAACCCCCGGGGGCCCCAACCCCAGATTCAGGGGCCAAACCCCTGGGGGACCCAACACCAGCTCCAGGGGCCCAACCCCTGAGCGCCCGAACCATAGCTCCAAGGGCCTACCCCTGGGGGCCTCAACCTCAGCACCAAGGGCCCAACCCCTGAGGGCCCGAACCATACCTCCAGGGGCCTAACCCCCGGGGGCTAAAACCCCAGCTCCAGGGGCCCAAAACCTGAGCGCCCGAACCATAGCTCCAGGGGCCTAATCCACGGGAGCCAAAACCCCAGCTCCAAGGGCCCAACCCCTGAGTGCCCGAACCATAGCTCCAAGGGCCTACCCCTGGGGGCCTCAACCTCAGCACCAAGGACCCAACCCCTGAGGGCCCGAACCATAGCTCCAGGGGCCTAACCCCCGGGGGCTAAAACCCCAGCTCCAGGGGCCCAAAACCTGAGCGCCCGAACCATAGCTCCAGGGGCCTACCCCTGGGGACCCAACCCCAGCTCCAAGGGCCCAACCCCTGGGGGCCCCAACACCAGTTCCCGGAGCTGAACCTATGGGGGCCCCAACACCAGCTCCAGGGGCCCAACCCCTGAGAGCCTGAACCATAGCTCCACGGGCCTCACCCCTGGGCTCCCCAATCCCAGATCCAAGGCTCCAACCCCTGAGCGCCCGAACCATAGCTCCAGGGGCCTAACCCCCGGGGGCTCCAACCCCAGCTCTAGGGGCCCAACCCCTGGGGGCCTCAACAACAGCTCCAGGGGCCCAAGCCCTCAGCGCCCGAACCATAGCTCCAGGGCCCTAACCCCTGGAGGCCCCAACCCCAGCTCCAGGGGACCAACCCCTGGGGGCTCCAACACCAGATCTAGGGGCCCAACCTCTGAGCGCCGAAACCATAGCTCCAGGGGCCTAACCCCCGGGGGTCTCAACCCCAGCTTCAGAGTCCCAAACCCTGGGGGCCCCAACACCAGATCCAGGAGTCCGACCCCTGGGGGCCAGAACCCCAGCTCCAGGGGCCCAACCCCTGGGGTCCCCAACACCAGATCCAGGGGTCCAACCCCTGAGCGCCCGAACCATAGCTCCAGGGGCCTAACCCCTGAGAGCTCCAACCCCAGCTCTAGGGGCCCAAACCCTTGGGGCCCCCACCCCAGCTCCAAGGGCCCAACCCCTGAGCGCCGGAACCATAGCTCCAGAGGCCTCACCCCTGGGGGCCCCAACACCAGCTCCAGGGGCCCAACCCCTGGGGGCCTAAACACCAGCTCCAGGGGCCCAACCCATGAGCGCCCGAACCATAGCTCTAGGTTCCTAACCCCTGGGGGCCCCAACACCAGCTCCAGGAGCCTAACCCCTGGGGGCCCCAACACCAGCTCCAGGGGCCCAACCCCAGAGCTCCCGAACAATAGGTCTAGGAGCTCAACCCCTTTGCGCCCGAACCATAGCTCCAGGGGCCTCACCCCTGGGGGCCCCAACACCAGCTCTAGGGGCCCAACACCTGGGGGCCCCAACACCAGCTCCAGTGACCTAACACCTGGGGGCCCAAACACCAGCTCCAGGGGTCCAACCCCTGAGCGCCCTCACAATAGCTCCTAGGACCTAACCTCTGGGCTCCCCAACCCAAGCTCCAAGGCTCCAACCCCAGAGCGTAGGAACCATAGCTACAGGGGCCTAACCCCTGGGGGCCCCAACACCAGTTCCAGGGGCCCAAACCCTCAGCGCCCGAACCATAGTTCCAGGGGCCTAACCCCTGAGGGCCCGAACCCTAGCTCCACGGGCCCAACCCTTGGGGGCCCCAACACCAGCTCCAGGTGCCGAACCCCATAGCGCCCGAACCATAGCTCCAGGGTCCTAACTCTTGGGGGCCCCCAAACCAGCTCGAAGAGCCCAATCTCTGAGCCCCCGACCCAAAGCTCCAGGTGCCTAACCCTGGGGGCCCCAACACCAGCTACAGTGGCCCAACCCCTGGGGGGCCCAACACCAGTCCAGGGGCCCAACCCCTGAGAGCCTGAACCATAGCTCCAGGGGCCTCACCCCTGGGCTCCCCAATCCGAGCTCCAAGGGTCCAACCCCTGAGCGCCCGAACCATAGCTCCAGGGGCCTAACCCCCGGGGGCCCCAACCCCAGCTCCAGGGGCCCAACCCCTGGGGGCCTCAACACCAGCTCCAGGGGCCCAACCCCTGAGCGCCCGAAGCATAGCTCCAGGGGCCTAACCCCTGGAGGCCCCAACCCCAGCTCCAGGGGACCAACCCCTGGGGGCCTCAACACCAGCTCTGGGGGCCCAACCCCTGAGCGCCCGAACCATAGCTCTAGAGTCCTTACCCCCGGGGGCTCCAACCCCAGCTCCAGGGGCCCAAACCCTGGGCGCCCCACCATCAGCTACAGGAGTCCAAACCCTGGGGACCCAAACAGCAGCTCCAGGGGCCCAACCCCTGGGGACCGCAATACCAGATCCAGGGGTCCAACCCCTGAGCGCCCGAACCAGAGCTCCAGGGGCCTAACCCCCGGGGGCCCCAACCCCACCTCCAGGAGCCCAACGCCTGGGGGCCCCAACACCAGATCCAGGGATCGAACCCCTGAGCGCCCGAACCATAGCTCGAGGGGCCTAACCCCTGGAGGACCACACCCCAGGTCCAAGTGTCCAACCCCTGAGCGCCCGAACCAAAGCTCCAGGGGCCTAACCCTGGGAGCCACAACATCAGCTCCGGGGGCTGAACCCCTGGGGCCCCAACACCAGCTCCAGGGGCCCAATCCCTGAGCGCCCGAACCATAGCTCCAGAGGCCTAACCCCTGGGGGCCCCAACCCCATCTCCAGGGGCACAACCCCTGGGGGCCCCAACACCAGCTCCAGGCGTCCAACCCCTGAGTACCCGAACCATAGCTCCAGAGGCCTAACCCCTGGGGGCCCCAACCCCATCTCCAGGGGCACAACCCCTGGGGACCCCAACACCAGCTCCAGGGGCTCAACCCCTGGGGGCCCCAACACAAGCTCCAGGGGCCCCACCCCTGACCACCCGAACCACAGGTCCAGGGGCTCAACCCCTGAGCGCCCGAACCGTAGCTCCAGGGGCCTCACCCCTGGGGGCCCCAACACCACCTCCAGGGGCCAAAACCCTGGGGGCCCCAACACCAGCTCCAGTGGAACAAACCCTGGGGGCCCCAACACCAGCTCCAGGGGCCCAACTCCTGAGATCCTGAACCATAGCTCCAGGGGCCTAACCCCTGGGGCCCCAACAGCAGCACCAGGGACAAAACACCTGGGGCTCCAACACGTGCTCCAGGGGCCCAACCCCTGGGGCCCCAACAGCAGCTCCAGGGGACCAACCCCTGAGCGCCCGAACCATAGCTCCAGGGGCCTAACCCCTGGGGGTCCCATCCCCAGCTCCAGGGGCCCAACACCTGGGGGCCCCAACACCAGCTCCAGTGACCTAACACCTGGGGGCCCAAACACCAGCTCCAGGGGTCCAACCCCTGAGCGCCCTCACAATAGCTCCTAGGACCTAACCTCTGGGCTCCCCAACCCAAGCTCCAAGGCTCCAACCCCAGAGCGTAGGAACCATAGCTACAGGGGCCTAACCCCTGGGGGCCCCAACACCAGTTCCAGTGGCCCAAACCCTCAGCGCCCGAACCATAGTTCCAGGGGCCTAACCCCTGAGGGCCCGAACCCTAGCTCCACGGGCCCAACCCTTGGGGGCCCCAACACCAGCTCCAGGTGCCGAACCCCATAGCGCCCGAACCATAGCTCCAGGGTCCTAACTCTTGGGGGCCCCCAAACCAGCTCGAAGAGCCCAATCTCTGAGCCCCCGACCCAAAGCTCCAGGTGCCTAACCCTGGGGGCCCCAACACCAGCTACAGTGGCCCAACCCCTGGGGGGCCCAACACCAGTCCAGGGGCCCAACCCCTGAGAGCCTGAACCATAGCTCCAGGGGCCTCACCCCTGGGCTCCCCAATCCGAGCTCCAAGGGTCCAACCCCTGAGCGCCCGAACCATAGCTCCATGGGCCTAACCCCCGGGGGCCCCAACCCCAGCCCCAGGGGCCCAACCCCTGGGGGCCTCAACACCAGCTCCAGGGGCCCAACCCCTGAGCGCCCGAAGCATAGCTCCAGGGGCCTAACCCCTGGAGGCCCCAACCCCAGCTCCAGGGGACCAACCCCTGGGGGCCTCAACACCAGCTCTGGGGGCCCAACCCCTGAGCGCCCGAACCATAGCTCTAGAGTCCTTACCCCCGGGGGCTCCAACCCCAGCTCCAGGGGCCCAAACCCTGGGCGCCCCACCATCAGCTACAGGAGTCCAAACCCTGGGGACCCAAACAGCAGCTCCAGGGGCCCAACCCCTGGGGACCGCAATACCAGATCCAGGGGTCCAACCCCTGAGCGCCCGAACCAGAGCTCCAGGGGCCTAACCCCCGGGGGCCCCAACCCCACCTCCAGGAGCCCAACGCCTGGGGGCCCCAACACCAGATCCAGGGATCGAACCCCTGAGCGCCCGAACCATAGCTCGAGGGGCCTAACCCCTGGAGGACCACACCCCAGGTCCAAGTGTCCAACCCCTGAGCGCCCGAACCAAAGCTCCAGGGGCCTAACCCTGGGAGCCACAACATCAGCTCCGGGGGCTGAACCCCTGGGGCCCCAACACCAGCTCCAGGGGCCCAATCCCTGAGCGCCCGAACCATAGCTCCAGAGGCCTAACCCCTGGGGGCCCCAACCCCATCTCCAGGGGCACAACCCCTGGGGGCCCCAACACCAGCTCCAGGCGTCCAACCCCTGAGTACCCGAACCATAGCTCCAGAGGCCTAACCCCTGGGGGCCCCAACCCCATCTCCAGGGGCACAACCCCTGGGGACCCCAACACCAGCTCCAGGGGCTCAACCCCTGGGGGCCCCAACACAAGCTCCAGGGGCCCCACCCCTGACCACCCGAACCACAGGTCCAGGGGCTCAACCCCTGAGCGCCCGAACCGTAGCTCCAGGGGCCTCACCCCTGGGGGCCCCAACACCACCTCCAGGGGCCAAAACCCTGGGGGCCCCAACACCAGCTCCAGTGGAACAAACCCTGGGGGCCCCAACACCAGCTCCAGGGGCCCAACTCCTGAGATCCTGAACCATAGCTCCAGGGGCCTAACCCCTGGGGCCCCAACAGCAGCACCAGGGACAAAACACCTGGGGCTCCAACACGTGCTCCAGGGGCCCAACCCCTGGGGCCCCAACAGCAGCTCCAGGGGACCAACCCCTGAGCGCCCGAACCATAGCTCCAGGGGCCTAACCCCTGGGGGTCCCATCCCCAGCTCCAGGGGCCCAACCCCTGGGTTTCCGAACACCAGCTGCAGGGGCCCAACCCCTAAGCGCCCGATCCATAGCTCCAGGGGCTTAACCCCCGGGGGCCCTAACCCCAGCTCTAGGGTCCCAACCGTTGGGGGCCCCAACTCCAGCTCCAGGAGCTCAACCCTTGGTGGCCCCAACACCAGCTCCTGGAGCCCAACCACAGAGCGTCTGAACCATAGCTCCAGGGGCCCAACCCCTGAGAGCCCGAACCATAGCTCCAGGGGCCTCACCCCTGGGGGCCCCAACAAAAGCTTCAGGGGCCCAACCCCTGGGTGACGCAACACCACCTCCAGTGGCCCAACCCCTGGGGGCCCCAACACCAGCTCCAGGGGCCCAAGCCCTGAGCGCTCTAACCATACCTCCAAGGGCCTAAACTCTGGGCTCCCCAACCCCAGCTCCAAGGGTCCAACCCCTGAGCGCCCGAACCAGAACTCCAGGGGCCTAACCCCCGGGGGCCCCAACTCCAGCTGCAGGGGCACAACCCCTGGGGGCCCCAACGCCAGCTCCAGGGGCCCAACCCCTGAGCGCCCGAACCGTAGCTCCAGGGGCCTAACCCCCGGGGGTCCCAACCCCAGCTCCAGAGACCCAAGCCCTGGGGGCCCCAACAGCAGCCCCAGGAGCCCAATCCCTGGGGGCCTCAACACCAGCTCCAGGGGCTGAATCCCAGAGCGCCCGAACCATAGCTCCAGGGGCCCAACCCCTGAGCGCTCGAGCCATAGCTCCAGGGTTCTAACCCCTGGGGGCCCCCACCCCAGCTCCAAGGGCCCAATCCCTGAGCGCCCGTACCATAGCTCCAGGGGCTTAAACCCTGGGGGCCCCAACCCCAGGTCCAGGGGCTCAAACCCTGGGGGCCAAAACACCAGCTCCAGGGTCCCAACCCCTCAGCGCCCGAACCATAGATCCAGGGGCCTAACCCCTGGGGGCCCCAACCACAGCTCCAAGAGTCCAATCCCTGAGTGCCCGAACCATAACTCCAGCGGCCTAACCCCCGGGGGCCCCAACCCCAGCTCCTATAGCCCAAACCCTCGGGCCCTCGACCCCAGGAGGAAAGTCCCAACCCCTGAGCTCCCGAACCATAGCTCCAGGGGTCTAACCCCCAGGGGCCCCAACCCCAGCTCCAAGGGAACAACCCCTGAGGGCCCCAACACCAGCTTCAGGGGCCCAACCCCTGAGCGCCCGAACCATAACTGCAGGGGCCTAACCGCCGGGGGCCCGAACCCCAGCTCCATTAGCCCAACCCCTGGGGCCCTCGACCCCAGTTCGAAAGGCCCAACTTCTGAGCGCCCGAACCATAGCTCCAGGGGTCAAACCCGTGGGGGCCCCCAACCCAGCTCCAAGGGCCCAACCCCTGGGGCCCACGACCCCAGCTCCAGGGGCCCAACCCCTGAGCGCCGGAACCATAGCTCCAGAGGCCTCACCCCTGGGGGCCCCAACCCCAGCTACAGTGGCCAAACCCCTGGGGTCTGAACACCAGCTCCAGGGGCCCAACCCATGAGCGCCCGAACCATAGCTCCAGGGTCCTAACAGTGGCCAAACCCCTGGGGGCCCCAAAACCAGCTCCAGGAGCCTAACCCCTGGGGGCCCCAACACCAGCTCCAGGGGCTCAACCCCTGGGGGCCCCAACACAAGCTCCAGGGGCCCCACCCCTGACCACCCGAACCACAGGTCCAAGGGCTCAACCCCTGAGCGCCCGAACCGTAGCTCCAGGGGCCTCACCCCTGGGGGCCCCAACACCACCTCCAGGGGCCAAAACCCTGGGGGCCCCAACACCAGCTCCAGTGGAACAAACCCTGGGGGCCCCAACACAAGCTCCAGGGGCCCCACCCCTGACCACCCGAACCACAGGTCCAGGAGCTCAACCCCTGAGCGCCCGAACCGTAGCTCCAGGGGCCTCACCCCTGGGGGCCCCAACACCACCTCCAGGGGCCAAAACCCTGGGGGCCCCAACACCAGCTCCAGTGGAACAAACCCTGGGGCCCCAACAGCAGCACCAGGGACAAAACACCTGGGGCTCCAACACGTGCTCCAGGGGCCCAACCCCTGGGGCCCCAACAGCAGCTCCAGGGGACCAACCCCTGAGCGCCCGAACCATAGCTCCAGGGGCCTAACCCCTGGGGGTCCCATCCCCAGCTCCAGGGGCCCAACCCCTGGGTTTCCGAACACCAGCTGCAGGGGCCCAACCCCTAAGCGCCCGATCCATAGCTCCAGGGGCTTAACCCCCGGGGGCCCTAACCCCAGCTCTAGGGTCCCAACCGTTGGGGGCCCCAACTCCAGCTCCAGGAGCTCAACCCTTGGTGGCCCCAACACCAGCTCCTGGAGCCCAACCACAGAGCGTCTGAACCATAGCTCCAGGGGCCCAACCCCTGAGAGCCCGAACCATAGCTCCAGGGGCCTCACCCCTGGGGGCCCCAACAAAAGCTTCAGGGGCCCAACCCCTGGGTGACGCAACACCACCTCCAGTGGCCCAACCCCTGGGGGCCCCAACACCAGCTCCAGGGGCCCAAGCCCTGAGCGCTCTAACCATACCTCCAAGGGCCTAAACTCTGGGCTCCCCAACCCCAGCTCCAAGGGTCCAACCCCTGAGCGCCCGAACCAGAACTCCAGGGGCCTAACCCCCGGGGGCCCCAACTCCAGCTGCAGGGGCACAACCCCTGGGGGCCCCAACGCCAGCTCCAGGGGCCCAACCCCTGAGCGCCCGAACCGTAGCTCCAGGGGCCTAACCCCCGGGGGTCCCAACCCCAGCTCCAGAGACCCAAGCCCTGGGGGCCCCAACAGCAGCTCCAGGAGCCCAATCCCTGGGGGCCTCAACACCAGCTCCAGGGGCTGAATCCCAGAGCGCCCGAACCATAGCTCCAGGGGCCCAACCCCTGAGCGCTCGAACCATAGCTCCAGGGTTCTAACCCCTGGGGGCCCCCACCCCAGCTCCAAGGGCCCAATCCCTGAGCGCCCGTACCATAGCTCCAGGGGCTTAAACCCTGGGGGCCCCAACCCCAGGTCCAGGGGCTCAACCCCTGGGGGCCAAAACACCAGCTCCAGGGTCCCAACCCCTCAGCGCCCGAACCATAGATCCAGGGGCCTAACCCCTGGGGGCCCCAACCACAGCTCCAAGAGTCCAATCCCTGAGTGCCCGAACCATAACTCCAGCGGCCTAACCCCCGGGGGCCCCAACCCCAGCTCCTATAGCCCAACCCCTCGGGCCCTCGACCCCAGGAGGAAAGTCCCAACCCCTGAGCTCCCGAACCATAGCTCCAGGGGTCTAACCCCCAGGGGCCCCAACCCCAGCTCCAAGGGAACAACCCCTGAGGGCCCCAACACCAGCTTCAGGGGCCCAACCCCTGAGCGCCCGAACCATAACTGCAGGGGCCTAACCGCCGGGGGCCCGAACCCCAGCTCCATTAGCCCAACCCCTGGGGCCCTCGACCCCAGTTCGAAAGGCCCAACTTCTGAGCGCCCGAACCATAGCTCCAGGGGTCAAACCCGTGGGGGCCCCCAACCCAGCTCCAAGGGCCCAACCCCTGGGGCCCACGACCCCAGCTCCAGGGGCCCAACCCCTGAGCGCCGGAACCATAGCTCCAGAGGCCTCACCCCTGGGGGCCCCAACCCCAGCTACAGTGGCCAAACCCCTGGGGTCTGAACACCAGCTCCAGGGGCCCAACCCATGAGCGCCCGAACCATAGCTCCAGGGTCCTAACAGTGGCCAAACCCCTGGGGGCCCCAAAACCAGCTCCAGGAGCCTAACCCCTGGGGGCCCCAACACCAGCTCCAGGGGCTCAACCCCTGGGGGCCCCAACACAAGCTCCAGGGGCCCCACCCCTGACCACCCGAACCACAGGTCCAGGGGCTCAACCCCTGAGCGCCCGAACCGTAGCTCCAGGGGCCTCACCCCTGGGGGCCCCAACACCACCTCCAGGGGCCAAAACCCTGGGGGCCCCAACACCAGCTCCAGTGGAACAAACCCTGGGGGCCCCAACACAAGCTCCAGGGGCCCCACCCCTGACCACCCGAACCACAGGTCCAGGAGCTCAACCCCTGAGCGCCCGAACCGTAGCTCCAGGGGCCTCACCCCTGGGGGCCCCAACACCACCTCCAGGGGCCAAAACCCTGGGGGCCCCAACACCAGCTCCAGTGGAACAAACCCTGGGGCCCCAACAGCAGCACCAGGGACAAAACACCTGGGGCTCCAACACGTGCTCCAGGGGCCCAACCCCTGGGGCCCCAACAGCAGCTCCAGGGGACCAACCCCTGAGCGCCCGAACCATAGCTCCAGGGGCCTAACCCCTGGGGGTCCCATCCCCAGCTCCAGGGGCCCAACCCCTGGGTTTCCGAACACCAGCTGCAGGGGCCCAACCCCTAAGCGCCCGATCCATAGCTCCAGGGGCTTAACCCCCGGGGGCCCTAACCCCAGCTCTAGGGTCCCAACCGTTGGGGGCCCCAACTCCAGCTCCAGGAGCTCAACCCTTGGTGGCCCCAACACCAGCTCCTGGAGCCCAACCACAGAGCGTCTGAACCATAGCTCCAGGGGCCCAACCCCTGAGAGCCCGAACCATAGCTCCAGGGGCCTCACCCCTGGGGGCCCCAACAATAGCTTCAGGGGCCCAACCCCTGGGTGACGCAACACCACCTCCAGTGGCCCAACCCCTGGGGGCCCCAACACCAGCTCCAGGGGCCCAAGCCCTGAGCGCTCTAACCATACCTCCAAGGGCCTAAACTCTGGGCTCCCCAACCCCAGCTCCAAGGGTCCAACCCCTGAGCGCCCGAACCAGAACTCCAGGGGCCTAACCCCCGGGGGCCCCAACTCCAGCTGCAGGGGCACAACCCCTGGGGGCCCCAACGCCAGCTCCAGGGGCCCAACCCCTGAGCGCCCGAACCGTAGCTCCAGGGGCCTAACCCCCGGGGGTCCCAACCCCAGCTCCAGAGACCCAAGCCCTGGGGGCCCCAACAGCAGCTCCAGGAGCCCAATCCCTGGGGGCCTCAACACCAGCTCCAGGGGCTGAATCCCAGAGCGCCCGAACCATAGCTCCAGGGGCCCAACCCCTGAGCGCTCGAACCATAGCTCCAGGGGCCTAACCCCTGGGGGCCGCAACACTAGCTTCAGGGGCCCAACCCCTGAGCGCCCAAACCATAGCTCCAGGGTCCTAACCCCTGGGGGACCCCACCCCAGCTCCAAGGGCCCAATCCCTGAGCGCCCGTACCATAGCTCCAGGGGCTTAAACCCTGGGGGCCCCAACCCCAGGTCCAGGGGCTCAACCCCTGGGGGCCAAAACACCAGCTCCAGGGTCCCAACCCCTCAGCGCCCGAACCATAGATCCAGGGCCTAACCCCTGGGGGCCCCAACCACAGCTCCAAGAGTCCAACCCCTGAGTGCCCGAACCATAACTCCAGCGGCCTAACCCCCGGGGGCCCCAACCCCAGCTCCTATAGCCCAACCCCTGGGGCCCTCGACCCCAGCAGGGAAGTCCCAACCCCTGAGCGCCCGAACCATAGCTCCAGGGGTCTAACCCCCAGGGGCCCCAACCCCAGCTCCAAGGGAACACCCCCTGAGGGCCCCAACACCAGCTTCAGGGGCCCAACCCCTGAGCGCCCGAACCATAACTGCAGGGGCCTAACCGCCGGGGGCCCGAACCCCAGCTCCATTAGCCCAACCCCTGGGGCCCTCGACCCCAGTTCGAAAGGCCCAACTTCTGAGCGCCCGAACCATAGCTCCAGGGGTCAAACCCGTGGGGGCCCCCAACCCAGCTCCAAGGGCCCAACCCCTGGGGCCCACGACCCCAGCTCCAGGGGCCCAAACCCTGAGCCCCCGAACCATAGCTCCAGGAGCCTAACCCCAGGGGGCCCCAACCCCAGCTCCAAGGGCCCAACCCCTGAGCGCCGGAACCATAGCTCCAGAGGCCTCACCCCTGGGGGCCCCAACCCCAGCTACAGTGGCCAAACCCCTGGGGTCTGAACACCAGCTCCAGGGGCCCAACCCATGAGCGCCCGAACCATAGCTCCAGGGTCCTAACCCCTGGGGGCCCCAACCCCAGCTACAGTGGCCAAACCCCTGGGGGCCCCAACACCAGCTCCAGGGGCCCAATCCCAGAGCTCCCGAACCATAGGTCTAGGAGCTCAACCCCTTTGCGCCCGAACCATAGCTCCAGGCGCCTCACCCCTGGGGGCCCCAACACCAGCTCCAGGGGCCCAACCCCTGGGGGCCCCAACACCGGCTCCAGTGACCTAACACCTGGGGGCCCAAACACCAGCTCCAGGGGTCCAACCCCTGAGCGCCCTAACAATAGCTCCAAGGACCTAACCTTTGGGCTCCCCAACCCAAACTCCAAGGGTCCAACCCCAGAGCGTCCGAACCATAGCTACAGGGGCCTAACCCCTGGGGGCCCCAACACCAGTTCCAGGGGCCCAAACCCTCAGCGCCCGAACCATAGTTCCAGGGGCCTAACCACTGGGGGCCCCAACCCTAGCTCCACGGGCCCAACCCTTGGGGGCCCCAACAGCAGCTCCAGGTTGCCCAACCCCTGAGCGCCCAAACCATAGTTCCAGGGGTCTCAAACGTGGGGGACCCAACAGCAGCTCCAGGGCCCAACCCCCTGGGGGTCCCAACACCAGCTCCAGGGGCTCAACCCCTGAGCGCCCGAACAATAGCTCCAGGGGCCTGACCCCTGCGGGCTCCCACTCCAGCTCCAAGGGCCCAGTCCCCGAGCGCCCGAACCATATCTCCAGGGGCCTAACCCCTGGGGACCCCAACCTCAGCTCCAGGGGCCCAAACCCTGGGGGCCCCAACAGCAGCTCCAGGGGCCCAACTCCTGAGCGCCGTACCATAGCTCCAGGAGCCTAACCCCCAGGGGCCCTAACCCCAGCTCCAGGGGCTCAACCCCTGGGGAACTCGACCCCAGCTCCAGGGTCCCAACCCCTGAGCGCACGAACCATAGCTCAAGGGGCCTAACCCCCGGGGGCCCCAACCCCAGTTCCAAGGACCCAACCCCTGAGCGCCCGAACCATAGCTCCAGGGACCTAACCCCTGGGGGCCCCAACACCAGATCCATGGGCCCAACCCCTGCGGGCCCCAACACCAACTCCAGGGGCCCAACCCCTGAGCGTCTGAACCTTAGCTCCAGGGGCCCAACCCCTGAGAGCCCGAAACATAGTTCTAGGGGCCTAATCCCTGGTGGTCCCAACACCAGCTCCAGGGGCCCAAACCCTGGGGGCTCCAACACCAGCTCCAGGGGCCCAACCCATGAGAGCCTGAACCATAGCTACAGGGGACCAACCCCTCAGTGCCCGAACAATAGCTCCAGGGCACTAACCCCCGGGGGCCCCAACCTCAGCTCCATTAGCCCAACCTCGGGGGCCCTCGATCCTAGCTCTAAGGGCCCAACCCCTGAGCGCCCGAACCATAGCTTCAGGGGCCTAACCCTCGAGAGCCCTAACCCCACCTCCAGGGGCCCAACCCCTGGGGGCCCGAACACCAGCTCCAGGTGCCCAACCCCTGAGCGCCCGAACCATAGCTCCAGGGGCCCAAACCCTGAGCGCCTGAAGCATAGCTCCACGGGATTAACCACTGGGGGCCCCAACACCAGCTCCAGGGGCCCAACCCCTGAGGGCCCGGACCATAGCTCCAGGGGACTAACCCCGGGGGGGCCCCAACACCAGCTCCAGGGGCCCAAACCCTGGGGGCCCCAACAACAGCTCAAGGAGCTCAAACCCTGGGGGCCCAAAAACCAGCTCCAGGGGCCCAACCCCAGAGCGCCCGAAAAATAGCTTGAGGGGCTCAACCGCTGAGCGCCCGAACCATAGCTCTAGGGGCCTCACCCCTGGGGGCCCCAACCCCAGCTCCAGGGGCCCAACCCCTGGGGGCCCCAACACCATCTCCAGGGGCCCAACCCCTGAGCGCCTGAACCATAGCTCCAGGGTCCCAACCCCTGAGAGCTCGAACCATAGCTCCAGGGGCGCAACCCCTGGGGACCCCATTCCAGCTCCAAGGGCACAACCCCTGAGCGCCCGAACAATAGGTCCAGGGGCCTAACCCCTGGGGGCCCCAACCCCAGCTCCAGAGGCCCAACCCCTGGGGTCCCCAACACCAGCTCCAGTAGCCCAACCCCTCAGCGTGCGAACCATAGCTCCAGGGTCCTAACCCCTGGGGGCCCCCAACCCGGCTCCGAAGGCCAAACCTCTGAGCGCCCGGATCATACCTCCAGAGGCCTAACCCCTGAGGGATCCACCCCAGCTCCAGGGGCCCAACCCCTGCGGGCCCCAACACCAACTCCAGGGGCCCAACCCCTTAGCGCCCGAACCATAGCTCCAGGGGCCTAACAACCGGGGGCCCCAACCTTAGCTCCAGGTGCCCAACCCCTGGGGCCCTCGACCTCAGCTCCAGGGGACCAACCCCCGAGGACCCGAACCATAGCTCCAGGGGCCCAACCCCTGAGCTCCCGAACCATAGCTCCAGGGGACCAACCCTAGGGGGCCCCAACACCAGCTCCAGGGGCCCAACCCCTGAGCTCCCGAACCATAGCTCCAGGGGACCAACCCTAGGGGGCCCCAACACCAGCTCCAGGGGCCCAACCCCTGAGCGCCCGAACCATAGCTTCAGGGACCTAACCCCTGGGGGCCCCAACACCAGCTCCAGGGGCCCAGCCCCCGAGCGACCGAACCATGGCTCTAGGGGACTAATCCCTGGGGGCCCCCACCCCGGCTCGAAGGGCCCAGCCCCTGAGCGCCCGAGCCATAGATTCAGGGGCCTAAACCCCGGGGGCCCCAGCCCCAGCTCCAGAGGCCCAACCCCTAAGCGTCCGAACCATAGCTGCAGGGGCCTAACCCCTGGGGGCCCACAACCCAGCTCCAAGGGCCCAACCCCTGAGCCACCGAACCATAGCTTCAGGGGCCTCACCTCTGGGGGCCCCAACAACAGCTCCTGGGGCCCAACCCCTGGGGTCCCCAACACCAGCTTAAGTGTTCCAACCCTTGGCGGCCCCAACACCAGCTCTAGGGGCCCACCAACACCAGCTTAAGTGGTCCAACCCCTGGCGGCCCCAACCCCAGCTCCAAAGGCCCAACCCCTGAGCACTCGAACCATAGCTCCAGGGGGCTAACCCCCGGGGGCCCCACCAGCTGCACGAGCCCTAGCCCTGGGGGTCCGAACACGAGTTCCAGGGGCCCAACCCCAGAGCGCCCGAACCATAGCTCCAGGGGCCCAACACCTGAGCGCCCGAACCATAGCTCCAGGGGCCTCACAACGGGGGTCCCAACACCAGCTCGAGGGGCAGAACCTCTGGGGGCCTAAACACCAGCTCCAGGGGCCCAACCCCTGAGAACCTGAACCATAGCTCCAGGGGCCTTACCCCTGGGCTCCTCAACCGCAGTTCTAAGGGTCCAACCCCTGAGCACCCGAACCATAGCTCCAGGGGTATAACCCCCGGGGACCCCAACACCAGCTCAAAGGGCCCAACCCCTGAGCGCCCGAACCATAGTTCCATGGGCCTAACAACTGGGGGCCCCAAGCGCAGCTCCAAGGGCCCAACCCCTGAGCTCCCGAACCAGATCTCCAGGGTCCTAACCCCCAGGGGAACAAACCCCAGCTCCAAGGGCCCAACCCCTGAGAGCCTGAACCATAGCTCCAGGGGTCTCACCCCTGGGCTTCCCAATCCCAGCTCCAAGGGTCCAACCCCTGAGCGATCGTACCATAGCTCCAGGGGCCTAACCCCCGGGAACCCCAACCCCAGCTCCAAGGGCCCAACCCCTGGGGGCCTCAACACCAGCTCCAGGGGCCGAACCCCTGAGCGCCTGAACCATAGCTCCAGGGGCCTAACTCCTGGAGGCCCCAACCCCAGCTCCAGGGGACCATCTACTGGGGGCCCGAACACCAGCTCTAGGAGCCCAACCCCTGAGCACCCGAAGCATAGCTCCGGGGGCCTAACCACCGGGGGCCCCAACCCCAGTTCCAGGGGACCAAACCCTGGGTACCCCAACATCAGCTATAGGAGCCCAACCCCTGGGGGCCCGAACACCAGCTCCAGGGGCCCAACCCCTGGGGACCGCAACACCAGATCCAGGGGTCCAACCCATGAGCGCCAGAACCATAGCTACAGGGGCCTAACCCCTGGGGGCCCCCACCCCAGTTCGAAGGGCCCAACGCCTGAGCGCCCAAACCATAGCTGCAGGGGCCTAACCCCTGGGGACCCAAACCCCAGCTCCAGCGGCCCAACCCCTGGGGGCCCAAACACCACCTCCAGGGACCCAACCCCTGACAGCCCGAACCAGAGCTCCAGGGGCCTAAACCCCGGGGGTCTCAACCCCAGCTCCAGGGGCCCAACCCCTAAGCGCCTGAACCATAGCTCAATGGGTCCAACGTCTGAGGGCCCAAACCATAGCTCCAGGGGCCTAACACCTGGGGGCCCAAACCCCAGCTCCAAGGGCCCAACCCCTGAGTGCCCGAACCATAACTCCAGGGGCCTACCCCTGGGGGCCTCAACCTCAGCACCAAGGGCTCAACCCCTGAGGGCCCGAACCATAGCTCCAGGGGCCTAACCCCCGGGGGCTAAAACCCCAGCTGCAGGGGCCCAATACCTGAGCGCCCGAACCATAGCTAAAGGGGCCTACCCCTGGGGACCCAACCCCAGCTAAAAGGGCCCAACCCCTGGGGGCCCCAACACCAGTTCCCGGAGCCGAACCCATGGGGGCCCCAACACCAGCTCCAGGGGCCCAACCCCTGAGAGCCTGAACCATAGCTCCACGGTCCTCACCCCTGGGCTCTCCAAGGCTCCAACCCCTGAGCGCCCGAACCATAGCTCCAGGGGCCTAACCCCCGGGGGCCCCAACCCCAGCTTCAGGGGCCCAACCCCTGGGGGCCTCTACAACAGCTCCAGGGGCCCAAGCCCTGAGCGCCCGAACCATAGCTCCAGGGCCCTAACCCCTGGAGGCCCCAACCCCAGCTCCAGGGAACCAACCCCTGGGGGCTCCAACACCAGATCTAGGGGCCCAACCTCTGAGCGCCCGAACCATAGCTCCAGGGTCCTAATCCCCGGGGGCCCCAACCCGAGCTCCAGGGGACCAAAGCCTGGGTCCCCCAACATCAGCTACAGGAGTCCAAACCCTGGGGTCCAGAACACCAGCTCCAGGGGCGCAACCCCTGGGGACCGCAACACCAGATCCAGGGGTTCAACCCCTGAGAGCCCGAACCATAGCTCCAGGGGCTTAACCCCCAGGGGTCTCAACCCTAGCTCCAGGGTCCCAAACCCTGGGGGCCCCAACACCAGATCCAGGAGTCCGACCCCTGGGGGCCAGAACCCCAGCTCCAGGGGCCCAACCCCCGGGGACCCCAACACCAGATCCAGGGGTCCAACCCCTGAGCGCCCGAACCATAGCTCCAGGGGCCTAACCCCTGGGGGCTCCCACCCCCACTGCAAGTGTCCAACCCCTGAGCGCCCGAACAAATGCTCCAGGTGCCTAACCCTGGGGGCCACAACACCAGCTCCAGGGGCCCAACGCCTGGAGGCCTCAACACCAGCTCCAGGGGCTTAACCCCTAGGGGCCCCAACACCAGGTCCAGGGGCCCAACCCCTGAGCACCCGAACCATAGGTCCAGGGGCCTAACCCCTAGGGGCCCTCACCCCAGCTCCAAGGGCCCAACCCCAGAGCGCCCGAACCATAGCTCCAGGGGCCTAACCCCTGAGAGCTCCAACCCCAGCTCTAGGGGCCCAAACCCTTGGGGCCCCCACGCCAGCTCCAAGGGCCCAACCCCTGAGCGCCGGAACCATAGCTCCAGAGGCCTCACCCCTGGGGGCCCCAACCCCAGCTACAGTGGCCAAACCCCTGGGGGCCTGAACACCAGCTCCAGGGGCCCAACCCATGAGCCCCCGAACCATAGCTCCAGGGTCCTAACCCCTGGGGGCCCCAACCCCAGCTACAGTGGTCAAACCCCTGGGGGCCCCAAAACCAGCTCCAGGAGCCTAACCCCTGGGGGCCCCAACACCAGCTCCAGGGGCCCAACCCCTGGGGGCCCCAACACCAGCTCCACTGACCTAACACCTGGGGGCCCAAACACCAGCTCCAGGGGTCCAACCCCTGAGCGCCCTAACAATAGCTCCAAGGACCTAACCTTTGGGCTCCCCAACCCAAGCTCCAAGGGTCCAACCCCAGAGCGTCCGAACCATAGCTACAGGGGCCTAACCCCTGGGGGCCCCAACCCTAGCTCCACGGGCCCAACCCTTGGGGGTCCCAACACCAGCTCCAGGTGCCCAACCCCTGAGCGCCCAAACCATAGTTCCAGGGGTCTCACCCGTGGGGGACCCAAGAGCAGCTCCAGGGGCCCAGCCCCTGGGGGCCCCAAACCCAGCTCCAGGGGCCCAACCCCTGGGGGCCACAACCCTAGCTCCACGGGCCCAACCCTTGGGGGCCCCAACACCAGCTCCAGGTGCCCAACCCCTGAGCGCCCAAACCATAGTTCCAGGGGTCTCACCCGTGGGGGACCCAACACCAGTTCCAGGGGCCCAAACCCTCAGCGCCCGAACCATAGTTCCAGGGGCCTAACCCCTGGGGGCCCCAACCCTAGCTCCACGGGCCCAACCCTTGGGGGCCCCAACACGAGCTCCAGGTGCCCAACCCCTGAGCGCCCAAACCATAGTTCCAGGGGTCTCACCCGTGGGGGACCCAACAGCAGCTCCAGGGGCCCAACCCCTGGGGGCCCCAAACCCAGCTCCAGGGGCCCAACCCCTGGGGGCCACAACACCAGCTCCAGGGGCCCAACCCCTGAGCGAACGAACCATAGCTCCAGTGGCCTAAGTCCTGGGGGCCCCCACTCCAGCTCCAAGGGCAGAACCCCTGAGCGCCCGAACCATAGCTCCAGGAGCCAAACCCCTGGGGGCCCCAAAACCAGCTCCAGGTGCCAAACCCCTGGGGGCCCTAACACCAGCTCCAGGGGCCCAACCCCTGAGCGCCCGAACCATAGCTCCAGAGGTCTAATTCCTGGGGCCCCAACACCAGTTCCAGGGGCCCAACCCCTGAGGGCCCAAACACCAGCTCCAGGGGCCCAACCACTGAGCGCCCGAACAGTACCTCAAGGGGCCTAACCCCTGGGGGCCCCCACTCCAGCTCCAAGGGCCGAACCCCTGAGAGCCCGATCCATAGCTTCTCGGTCCTAACCCCTGGGGGCCCCAAACCCAGCTCCAGAGGCTTAACCCTTGGGGACCCCAACACCAGCTCCAGGTGCCCAACCCCATAGCGCCCGAACCATAGCTCCAGGGTCCTAACTCCTGGGGGTCCCCAAACCAGTTCGAAGAGCCCAATCCCTGAGCCCCCAGCCCAAAGCTCCAGGTGCCTAACCCTGGGGGCCCCAACACCAGCTACAGTGGCCCAACCCCTGGGGGGCCCAACACCAGCTCCAGGGGCCCAACCCCTGAGAGCCTGAACCATAGCTCCATGGGCCTAACCCCCGGGGGCCCCAACCCCAGCTCCAGGGACCCAACCCCTGGGGGCCTCAACACCTGCTCCAGGGGCCCAACCCCTGAGCGCCCGAAGCATAGCTCCAGGGGCCTAACCCCTGGAGGCCCCAACCCCAGCTCCAGGGGACCAACCCCTGGGGGCCTCAACACCAGCTCTGGGGGCCCAACCCCTGAGCGCCCGAACCATAGCTCCAGAGTCCTTACCCCCGGGGGCTCCAACCCCAGCTCCAGGGGCCCAAACCCTGGGCGCCCCACCATCAGCTACAGGAGTCCAAACCCTGGGGGCCCAAACAGCAGCTCCAGGGGCCCAACCCCTGGGGACCGCAATACCAGATCCAGGGGTCCAACCCCTGAGCGCCCGAACCAGAGCTCCAGGGGCCTAACCCCCGGGGGCCCCAACCCCAGCTCCAGGAGCCCAACGCCTGGGGGCCCCAACACCAGATCCAGGGATCGAACCCCTGAGCGCCCGAACCATAGCTCGAGGGGCCTAACCCCTGGAGGACCACACCCCAGGTCCAAGTGTCCAACCCCTGAGCGCCCGAACCAAAGCTCCAGGGGCCTAACCCTGGGAGCCACAACATCAGCTCCGGGGGCTGAACCCCTGGGGCCCCAACACCAGCTCCAGGGGCCCAATCCCTGAGCGCCCGAACCATAGCTCCAGAGGCCTAACCCCTGGGGGCCCCAACCCCATCTCCAGGGGCACAACCCCTGGGGGCCCCAATACCAGCTCTAGGCGTCCAACCCCTGAGTACCCGAACCATAGCTCCAGAGGCCTAACCCCTGGGGGCCCCAACCCCATCTCCAGGGGCACAACCCCTGGGGACCCCAACACCAGCTCCAGGGGCTCAACCCCTGGGGGCCCCAACACAAGCTCCAGGGGCCCCACCCCTGACCACCCGAACCACAGGTCCAGGGGCTCAACCCCTGAGCGCCCGAACCGTAGCTCCAGGGGCCTCACCCCTGGGGGCCCCAACACCACCTCCAGGGGCCAAAACCCTGGGGGCCCCAACACCAGCTCCAGTGGAACAAACCCTGGGGGCCCCAACACAAGCTCCAGGGGACCCACCCCTGACCACCCGAACCACAGGTCCAGGGGCTCAACCCCTGAGCGCCCGAACCGTAGCTCCAGGGGCCTCACCCCTGGGGGCCCCAACACCACCTCCAGGGGCCAAAACCCTGGGGGCCCCAACACCAGCTCCAGTGGAACAAACCCTGGGGCCCCAACAGCAGCACCAGGGACAAAACACCTGGGGCTCCAACACGTGCTCCAGGGGCCCAACCCCTGGGGCCCCAACAGCAGCTCCAGGGGACCAAACCCTGAGCGCCCGAACCATAGCTCCAGGGGCCTAACCCCTGGGGGTCCCATCCCCAGCTCCAGGGGCCCAACCCCTGGGTTTCCGAACACCAGCTGCAGGGGCCCAACCCCTAAGCGCCCGATCCATAGCTCCAGGGGCTTAACCCCCGGGGGCCCTAACCCCAGCTCTAGGGTCCCAACCGTTGGGGGCCCCAACTCCAGCTCCAGGAGCTCAACCCTTGGTGGCCCCAACACCAGCTCCTGGAGCCCAACCACAGAGCGTCTGAACCATAGCTTCAGGGACCCAACCCCTGAGAGCCCGAACCATAGCTCCAGGGGCCTCACCCCTGGGGGCCCCAACAAAAGCTTCAGGGGCCCAACCCCTGGGTGACGCAACACCACCTCCAGTGGCCCAACCCCTGGGGGCCCCAACACCAGCTCCAGGGGCCCAAGCCCTGAGCGCTCTAACCATACCTCCAAGGGCCTAAACTCTGGGCTCCCCAACCCCAGCTCCAAGGGTCCAACCCCTGAGCGCCCGAACCAGAACTCCAGGGGCCTAACCCCCGGGGGCCCCAACTCCAGCTGCAGGGGCACAACCCCTGGGGGCCCCAACGCCAGCTCCAGGGGCCCAACCCCTGAGCGCCCGAACCGTAGCTCCAGGGGCCTAACCCCCGGGGGTCCCAACCCCAGCTCCAGAGACCCAAGCCCTGGGGGCCCCAACAGCAGCTCCAGGAGCCCAATCCCTGGGGGCCTCAACACCAGCTCCAGGGGCTGAATCCCAGAGCGCCCGAACCATAGCTCCAGGGGCCCAACCCCTGAGCGCTCGAACCATAGCTCCAGGGTTCTAACCCCTGGGGGCCCCCACCCCAGCTCCAAGGGCCCAACCCCTGAGCACCCGAACTATAGCTCCAGGGGCCTAACCCCTGGGGGCCCCCACCCCAGCTCCAAGGGCCCAATCCCTGAGCGCCCGTACCATAGCTCCAGGGGCTTAAACCGTGGGGGCCCCAACCCCAGGTCCAGGGGCTCAACCCCTGGGGGCCAAAACACCAGCTCCAGGGTCCCAACCCCTCAGCGCCCGAACCATAGATCCAGGGGCCTAACCCCTGGGGGCCCCAACCACAGCTCCAAGAGTCCAACCCCTGAGTGCCCGAACCATAACTCCAGCGGCCTAACCCCCGGGGGCCCCAACCCCAGCTCCTATAGCCCAACCCCTGGGGCCCTCGACCCCAGCAGGAAAGTCCCAACCCCTGAGCGCCCGAACCATAGCTCCAGGGGTCTAACCCCCAGGGGCCCCAACCCCAGCTCCAAGGGAACAACCCCTGAGGGCCCCAACACCAGCTTCAGGGGCCCAACCCCTGAGCGCCCGAACCATAACTGCAGGGGCCTAACCGCCGGGGGCCCGAACCCCAGCTCCATTAGCCCAACCCCTGGGGCCCTCGACCCCAGTTCGAAAGGCCCAACTTCTGAGCGCCCGAACCATAGCTCCAGGGGTCAAACCCGTGGGGGCCCCCAACCCAGCTCCAAGGGCCCAACCCCTGGGGCCCACGACCCCAGCTCCAGGGACCCAAACCCTGAGCCCCCGAACCATAGCTCCAGGAGCCTAACCCCAGGGGGCCCCAACCCCAGCTCCAAGGGCCCAACCCCTGAGCGCCGGAACCATAGCTCCAGAGGCCTCACCCCTGGGGGCCCCAACCCCAGCTACAGTGGCCAAACCCCTGGGGTCTGAACACCAGCTCCAGGGGCCCAACCCATGAGCGCCCGAACCATAGCTCCAGGGTCCTAACCCCTGGGGGCCCCAACCCCAGCTACAGTGGCCAAACCCCTGGGGGCCCCAAAACCAGCTCCAGGAGCCTAACCCCTGGGGGCCCCAACACCAGCTCCAGGGGCCCAATCCCAGAGCTCCCGAACCATAGGTCTAGGAGCTCAACCCCTTTGCGCCCGAACCATAGCTCCAGGGGCCTCACCCCTGGGGGCCCCAACACCAGCTCCAGGGGCCCAACCCCTGGGGGCCCCAACACCAGCTCCAGTGACCTAACACCTGGGGGCCCAAACACCAGCTCCAGGGGTCCAACCCCTGAGCGCCCTAACAATAGCTCCAAGGACCTAACCTTTGGGCTCCCCAACCCAAGCTCCAAGGGTCCAACCCCAGAGCGTCCGAACCATAGCTACAGGGGCCTAACCCCTGGGGGCCCCAACACCAGTTCCAGGGGCCCAAACCCTCAGCGCCCGAACCATAGTTCCAGGGGCCTAACCACTGGGGGCCCCAACCCTAGCTCCACGGGCCCAACCCTTGGGGGCCCCAACAGCAGCTCCAGGTGCCCAACCCCTGAGCGCCCAAACCATAGTTCCAGGGGTCTCAAACGTGGGGGACCCAACAGCAGCTCCAGGGGCCCAACCCCTGGGGGCCCCAAACCCAGCTCCAGGGGCCCAACCCCTGGGGGCCACAACACCAGCTCCAGGGGCCCAACCCCTGAGCGAACGAACCATAGCGCCAGTGGCCTAAGTCCTGGGGGCCCCCACTCCAGCTCCAAGGGCAGAACCCTTGAGCGCCCGAACCATAGCTCCAAGAGAAAAACCCCTGGGGGCCCCAACACCAGCTCCAGGTGCCCAACCCCTGGGGGCCCCAACACCAGCTCCAGGGGCCCAACCCCTGAGCGCCCGAACCATAGCTCCAGGGTCCCAACCCATTAGCGCCCGAACCATAGCTCCAGAGGTCTAATTCCTGGGGCCCCAACACCAGCTCCAGGGGTTCAACCCCAGGGGGCCCCAACACCAGCTCCAGGGGCCCAACCCCTGATCGCCCAAACCATAACTCCAAGGGCCTAACCCCCGGGGTCCCAACCCCAGCTCCAAGAGCCCAATCCCTGAGCCCCAGACCCAAAGCTCCAGGTGCCTAACTCTGGGGGCCACAACACCAGCTCCAGTGGCCCAACCCCTGGGGGCCCCAACACCAGCTCCAGGGGTTCAACCCCAGGGGGTCCCAACACCAGCTCCAGGGGCCCAACCCCTGACCGCCCAAACCAAAGCTCCAAGGGCCTAACCCCCGGGGTCCCAACCCCAGCTCCAAGAGCCCAATCCCTGAGCGCCCGAACCATAGCTCCAGGGGCCTAACCCCTGGGGCCCGCGACACCAGCTCCAGGGGCCGAACCCCTGGCGGCCCAAACACCACCTCCATGGGCCTAACCCCTGAGCGCCCGAACCATAGCACAAGGGGCCTAAACCGTGAGCGCCGGAACCATAGCTCCATGGGCCTAACCCCTGGGGGCCCCTACACCAGCTCCAGAGCCCCAACCCCTGGGGTCCCCAACACCAGCTTAAGGGGACTAACCCCTAAGCGCCCGAACCATAGCTCCAGGGGTCTAACCCCTGGGGGCCCCAACACCAGCTCCAGGGGCCCAACCCCTGAGCGCCCGAACAATACCTTCAGGGTCCTAACCCCTGGGGGACCCAACTCCAGCTCCAGGGGCACAACCCCTGAGTGCTCTAACCATAGCTCCAGGGGCCTAACCCCTGGGGGCCCCAACACCAGGTTCAGGGGCCCAATCCCTGAGCGCCTGAGCTATACCTCCAGGGGCCTAACCCCTGGGGGCCCTAACACCAGCTCCAGGGAACCAACCCCTGAGCGCCCGAACCATAGCTCCAGGGGCCTAACCCCTGGGGGCCCCATCCCCAGGTCCAGAAGCCCAACCCCTGGGGGCCCCAACACCAGCTCCTGGGGCCCAACCCCTGAGCGTCCGAACCATAGCTCCAGGGGCCTAACCGCCGGGGCCCGCATTCAAAGCTCCAGGGGCCCAACCCCTGGGGGACCCAACGCCAGCTCCAGGGGCCCAACCGCTTAGCGCCCGAACAATACCTCCAGGGGCGTAACCACTGGGGGCCCCAACACCAGCTCTAGGGGCCCAAGCAATAAGCGCCCGAACCATAGCTCCAGGGACGTAACCCCTGGGGGCCCGCACCCCAGCTCCAAGGGCACAACCCTTGGGGACCCCCACCCCAGCTCCAAGGGCCCAACTCCTGGGGGCCCCAACACCAGGTCCAGGGGCCCAACCCCTGAGAGCCCGAACCATAGCTCCAGGGGCCTCACCCCTGGGGGCCCCAACAAAAGCTTCAGGGGCCCAACCCCTGGGTGATGCAACACAACCTCCAGTGGCCCAACCCCTGGGGGCCCCAACACCAGCTCCAGGGGCCCAAGCCCTGAGCGCTCTAACCATACCTCCAAGGGCCTAAACTCTGGGCTCCCCAACCCCAGCTCCAAGGGTCCAACCCCTGAGCGCCCGAACCAGAACTCCAGGGGCCTAACCCCGGGGGCCCCAACTCCAGCTGCAGGGGCACAACCCCTGGGGGCCCCAACGCCAGCTCCAGGGGCCCAACCCCTGAGCGCCCGAACCGTAGCTCCAGGGGCCTAACCCCCGAGGGTCTCAACCCCAGCTCCAGAGACCCAAGCCCTGGGGGCCCCAACAGCAGCTCCAGGAGCCCAATCCCTGCGGGCCTCAACACCAGCTCCAGGGGCTGAATCCCAGAGCGCCCGAACCATAGCTCCAGGGGCCCAACCCCTGAGCGCTCGAACCATAGCTCCAGTGTTCTAACCCCTGGGGGCCCCCACCCCAGCTCCAAGGGCCCAACCCCTGAGCGCCCGAACTATAGCTCCAAGGGCCTAACCCCTGGGGGCCCCCACCCCAGCTCCAAGGGCCCAATCCCTGAGCGCCCGTACCATAGCTCCAGGGGCTTAAACCCTGGGGGCCCCAACCCCAGGTCCAGGGGCTCAACCCCTGGGGGCCAAAACACCAGCTCCAGGGTCCCAACCCCTCAGCGCCCGAACCATAGATCCAGGGGCCTAACCCCTGGGGGCCCCAACCACAGCTCCAAGAGTCCAACCCCTGAGTGCCCGAACCATAACTCCAGCGGCCTAACCCCCGGGGGCCCCAACCCCAGCTCCTATAGCCCAACCCCTGGGGCCCTCGACCCCAGCAGGAAAGTCCCAACCCCTGAGCGCCCGAACCATAGCTCCAGGGGTCTAACCCCCAGGGGCCCCAACCCCAGCTCCAAGGGAACAACCCCTGAGGGCCCCAACACCAGCTTCAGGGGCCCAACCCCTGAGCGCCCGAACCATAACTGCAGGGGCCTAACCGCCGGGGGCCCGAACCCCAGCTCCATTAGCCCAACCCCTGGGGCCCTCGACCCCAGTTCGAAAGGCCCAACTTCTGAGCGCCCGAACCATAGCTCCAGGGGTCAAACCCGTGGGGGCCCCCAACCCAGCTCCAAGGGCCCAACCCCTGGGGCCCACGACCCCAGCTCCAGGGGCCCAAACCCTGAGCCCCCGAACCATAGCTCCAGGAGCCTAACCCCAGGGGGCCCCAACCCCAGCTCCAAGGGCCCAACCCCTGAGCGCCGGAACCATAGCTCCAGAGGCCTCACCCCTGGGGGCCCCAACCCCAGCTACAGTGGCCAAACCCCTGGGGTCTGAACACCAGCTCCAGGGGCCCAACCCATGAGCGCCCGAACCATAGCTCCAGGGTCCTAACCCCTGGGGGCCCCAACCCCAGCTACAGTGGCCAAACCCCTGGGGGCCCCAAAACCAGCTCCAGGAGCCTAACCCCTGGGGGCCCCAACACCAGCTCCAGGGGCCCAATCCCAGAGCTCCCGAACCATAGGTCTAGGAGCTCAACCCCTTTGCGCCCGAACCATAGCTCCAGGCGCCTCACCCCTGGGGGCCCCAACACCAGCTCCAGGGGCCCAACCCCTGGGGGCCCCAACACCAGCTCCAGTGACCTAACACCTGGGGGCCCAAACACCAGCTCCAGGGGTCCAACCCCTGAGCGCCCTAACAATAGCTCCAAGGACCTAACCTTTGGGCTCCCCAACCCAAGCTCCAAGGGTCCAACCCCAGAGCGTCCGAACCATAGCTACAGGGGCCTAACCCCTGGGGGCCCCAACACCAGTTCCAGGGGCCCAAACCCTCAGCGCCCGAACCATAGTTCCAGGGGCCTAACCACTGGGGGCCCCAACCCTAGCTCCACGGGCCCAACCCTTGGGGGCCCCAACAGCAGCTCCAGGTGCCCAACCCCTGAACGCCCAAACCATAGTTCCAGGGGTCTCAAACGTGGGGGACCCAACAGCAGCTCCAGGGGCCCAACCCCTGGGGGCCCCAAACCCAGCTCCAGGGGCCCAACCCCTGGGGGCCACAACACCAGCTCCAGGGGCCCAACCCCTGAGCGAACGAACCATAGCGCCAGTGGCCTAAGTCCTGGGGGCCCCCACTCCAGCTCCAAGGGCAGAACCCCTGAGCGCCCGAACCATAGCTCCAAGAGAAAAACCCCTGGGGGCCCCAACACCAGCTCCAGGTGCCCAACCCCTGGGGGCCCCAACACCAGCTCCAGGGGCCCAACCCCTGAGCGCCCGAACCATAGCTCCAGGGTCCCAACCCATTAGCGCCCGAACCATAGCTCCAGAGGTCTAATTCCTGGGGCCCCAACACCAGCTCCAGGGGTTCAACCCCAGGGGGTCCCAACACCAGCTCCAGGGGCCCAACCCCTGATCGCCCAAACCATAGCTCCAAGGGCCTAACCCCCGGGGTCCCAACCCCAGCTCCAAGAGCCCAATCCCTGAGCCCCAGACCCAAAGCTCCAGGTGCCTAACTCTGGGGGCCACAACACCAGCTCCAGTGGCCCAACCCCTGGGGGCCCCAACACCAGCTCCAGGGGTTCAACCCCAGGGGGTCCCAACACCAGCTCCAGGGGCCCAACCCCTGACCGCCCAAACCAAAGCTCCAAGGGCCTAACCCCCGGGGTCCCAACCCCAGCTCCAAGAGCCCAATCCCTGAGCGCCCGAACCATAGCTCCAGGGGCCTAACCCCTGGGGCCCGCGACACCAGCTCCAGGGGCCGAACCCCTGGCGGCCCAAACACCACCTCCATGGGCCTAACCCCTGAGCGCCCGAACCATAGCACAAGGGGCCTAAACCGTGAGCGCCGGAACCATAGCTCCATGGGCCTAACCCCTGGGGGCCCCTACACCAGCTCCAGAGCCCCAACCCCTGGGGTCCCCAACACCAGCTTAAGGGGACTAACCCCTAAGCGCCCGAACCATAGCTCCAGGGGTCTAACCCCTGGGGGCCCCAACACCAGCTCCAGGGGCCCAACCCCTGAGCGCCCGAACAATACCTTCAGGGTCCTAACCCCTGGGGGACCCAACTCCAGCTCCAGGGGCACAACCCCTGAGTGCTCTAACCATAGCTCCAGGGGCCTAACCCCTGGGGGCCCCAACACCAGGTTCAGGGGCCCAATCCCTGAGCGCCTGAGCTATACCTCCAGGGGCCTAACCCCTGGGGGCCCTAACACCAGCTCCAGGGAACCAACCCCTGAGCGCCCGAACCATAGCTCCAGGGGCCTAACCCCTGGGGGCCCCATCCCCAGGTCCAGAAGCCCAACCCCTGGGGGCCCCAACACCAGCTCCTGGGGCCCAACCCCTGAGCGTCCGAACCATAGCTCCAGGGGCCTAACCGCCGGGGCCCGCATTCAAAGCTCCAGGGGCCCAACCCCTGGGGGACCCAACGCCAGCTCCAGGGGCCCAACCGCTTAGCGCCCGAACAATACCTCCAGGGGCGTAACCACTGGGGGCCCCAACACCAGCTCTAGGGGCCCAAGCAATAAGCGCCCGAACCATAGCTCCAGGGACGTAACCCCTGGGGGCCCGCACCCCAGCTCCAAGGGCACAACCCTTGGGGACCCCCACCCCAGCTCCAAGGGCCCAACTCCTGGGGGCCCCAACACCAGGTCCAGGGGCCCAACCCCTGAGTGCCAGAACAATACCTCCAGGGGCCTAACCCCTGGGGGTCCCAACACCAGCTCCAGGGGCTCAACCCCTGAGCGCCCGAACAATAGCTCCAGGGGCCTGACCCCTGCGGGCTCCCACTCCAGCTCCAAGGGCCCAGTCCCCGAGCGCCCGAACCATATCTCCAGGGGCCTAACCCCTGGGGACCCCAACCTCAGCTCCAGGGGCCCAAACCCTGGGGGCCCCAACAGCAGCTCCAGGGGCCCAACTCCTGAGCGCCGTACCATAGCTCCAGGAGCCTAACCCCCAGGGGCCCTAACCCCAGCTCCAGGGGCTCAACCCCTGGGGAACTCGACCCCAGCTCCAGGGTCCCAACCCCTGAGCGCACGAACCATAGCTCAAGGGGCCCAACCCCCGGGGGCCCCAACCCCAGTTCCAAGGACCCAACCCCTGAGCGCCCGAACCATAGCTCCAGGGACCTAACCCCTGGGGGCCCCAACACCAGATCCATGGGCCCAACCCCTGCGGGCCCCAACACCAACTCCAGGGGCCCAACCCCTGAGCGTCTGAACCTTAGCTCCAGGGGCCCAACCCCTGAGAGCCCGAAACATAGTTCTAGGGGCCTAATCCCTGGTGGTCCCAACACCAGCTCCAGGGGCCCAAACCCTGGGGGCTCCAACACCAGCTCCAGGGGCCCAACCCATGAGAGCCTGAACCATAGCTACAGGGGACCAACCCCTCAGTGCCCGAACAATAGCTCCAGGGCACTAACCCCCGGGGGCCCCAACCTCAGCTCCATTAGCCCAACCTCGGGGGCCCTCGATCCTAGCTCTAAGGGCCCAACCCCTGAGCGCCCGAACCATAGCTTCAGGGGCCTAACCCTCGAGAGCCCTAACCCCACCTCCAGGGGCCCAACACCTGGGGGCCCTAACACCAGCTCCAGGTGCCCAACCCCTGAGCGCCCGAACCATAGCTCCAGGGGCCCAAACCCTGAGCGCCTGAAGCATAGCTCCACGGGATTAACCACTGGGGGCCCCAAGACCAGCTCCAGGGGCCCAACCCCTGAGGGCCCGGACCATAGCTCCAGGGGACTAACCCCGGGGGGGCCCCAACACCAGCTCCAGGGGCCCAAATCCTGGGGGCCCCAACAACAGCTCAAGGAGCTCAAACCCTGGGGGCCCAAAAACCAGCTCCAGGGGCCCAACCCCAGAGCGCCCGAAAAATAGCTTGAGGGGCTCAACCGCTGAGCGCCCGAACCATAGCTCTAGGGGCCTCACCCCTGGGGGCCCCAACCCCAGCTCCAGGGGCCCAACCCCTGGGGGCCCCAACACCATCTCCAGGGGCCCAACCCCTGAGCGCCTGAACCATAGCTCCAGGGTCCCAACCCCTGAGAGCTCGAACCATAGCTCCAGGGGCGCAACCCCTGGGGACCCCATTCCAGCTCCAAGGGCACAACCCCTGAGCGCCCGAACAATAGGTCCAGGGGCCTAACCCCTGGGGGCCCCAACCCCAGCTCCAGAGGCCCAACCCCTGGGGTCCCCAACACCAGCTCCAGTAGCCCAACCCCTCAGCGTCCGAACCATAGCTCCAGGGTCCTAACCCCTGGGGGCCCCCAACCCGGCTCCGAAGGCCAAACCTCTGAGCGCCCGGATCATACCTCCAGAGGCCTAACCCCTGAGGGATCCACCCCAGCTCCAGGGGCCCAACCCCTGCGGGCCCCAACACCAACTCCAGGGGCCCAACCCCTTAGCGCCCGAACCATAGCTCCAGGGGCCTAACAACCGGGGGCCCCAACCTTAGCTCCAGGTGCCCAACCCCTGGGGCCCTCGACCTCAGCTCCAGGGGACCAACCCCCGAGGACCCGAACCATAGCTCCAGGGGCCCAACCCCTGAGCTCCCGAACCATAGCTCCAGGGGACCAACCCTAGGGGGCCCCAACACCAGCTCCAGGGGCCCAACCCCTGAGCTCCCGAACCATAGCTCCAGGGGACCAACCCTAGGGGGCCCCAACACCAGCTCCAGGGGCCCAACCCCTGAGCGCCCGAACCATAGCTTCAGGGACCTAACCCCTGGGGGCCCCAACACCAGCTCCAGGGGCCCAGCCCCCGAGCGACCGAACCATGGCTCTAGGGGACTAATCCCTGGGGGCCCCCACCCCGGCTCGAAGGGCCCAGCCCCTGAGCGCCCGAGCCATAGATTCAGGGGCCTAACCCCCGGGGGCCCCAGCCCCAGCTCCAGAGGCCCAACCCCTAAGCGTCCGAACCATAGCTGCAGGGGCCTAACCCCTGGGGGCCCACAACCCAGCTCCAAGGGCCCAACCCCTGAGCCACCGAACCAGAGCTTCAGGGGCCTCACCTCTGGGGGCCCCAACAACAGCTCCTGGGGCCCAACCCCTGGGGTCCCCAACACCAGCTTAAGTGTTCCAACCCTTGGCGGCCCCAACACCAGCTCTAGGGGCCCACCAACACCAGCTTAAGTGGTCCAACCCCTGGCGGCCCCAACCCCAGCTCCAAAGGCCCAACCCCTGAGCACTCGAACCATAGCTCCAGGGGGCTAACCCCCGGGGGCCCCACCAGCTGCACGAGCCCTAGCCCTGGGGGTCCGAACACGAGTTCCAGGGGCCCAACCCCAGAGCGCCCGAACCATAGCTCCAGGGGCCCAACACCTGAGCGCCCGAACCATAGCTCCAGGGGCCTCACAACGGGGGTCCCAACACCAGCTCGAGGGGCAGAACCTCTGGGGGCCCAAACACCAGCTCCAGGGGCCCAACCCCTGAGAACCTGAACCATAGCTCCAGGGGCCTTACCCCTGGGCTCCTCAACCGCAGTTCTAAGGGTCCAACCCCTGAGCACCCGAACCATAGCTCCAGGGGTATAACCCCCGGGGACCCCAACACCAGCTCAAACGGCCCAACCCCTGAGCGCCCGAACCATAGTTCCATGGGCCTAACAACTGGGGGCCCCAAGCGCAGCTCCAAGGGCCCAACCCCTGAGCTCCCGAACCAGACCTCCAGGGTCCTAACCCCCAGGGGAACAAACCCCAGCTCCAAGGGCCCAACCCCTGAGAGCGTGAACCATAGCTCCAGGGGTCTCACCCCTGGGCTCCCCAATCCCAGCTCCAAGGGTCCAACCCCTGAGCGATCGTACCATAGCTCCAGGGGCCTAACCCCCGGGAACCCCAACCCCAGCTCCAAGGGCCCAACCCCTGGGGGCCTCAACACCAGCTCCAGGGGCCGAACCCCTGAGCGCCTGAACCATAGCTCCAGGGGCCTAACTCCTGGAGGCCCCAACCCCAGCTCCAGGGGACCATCTACTGGGGGCCCGAACACCAGCTCTAGGAGCCCAACCCCTGAGCACCCGAAGCATAGCTCCGGGGGCCTAACCACCGGGGGCCCCAACCCCAGTTCCAGGGGGCCAAACCCTGGGTACCCCAACATCAGCTATAGGAGCCCAACCCCTGGGGGCCCGAACACCAGCTCCAGGGGCCCAACCCCTGGGGACCGCAACACCAGATCCAGGGGTCCAACCCATGAGCGCCAGAACCATAGCTACAGGGGCCTAACCCCTGGGGGCCCCCACCCCAGTTCGAAGGGCCCAACGCCTGAGCGCCCAAACCATAGCTGCAGGGGCCTAACCCCTGGGGACCCAAACCCCAGCTCCAGCGGCCCAACCCCTGGGGGCCCCAACACCACCTCCAGGGACCCAACCCCTGACAGCCCGAACCAGAGCTCCAGGGGCCTAAACCCCGGGGGTCTCAACCCCAGCTCCAGGGGCCCAACCCCTAAGCGCCTGAACCATAGCTCAATGGGTCCAACGTCTGAGGGCCCAAACCATAGCTCCAGGGGCCTAACACCTGGGGGCCCAAACCCCAGCTCCAAGGGCCCAACCCCTGAGTGCCCGAACCATAACTCCAGGGGCCTACCCCTGGGGGCCTCAACCTCAGCACCAAGGGCTCAACCCCTGAGGGCCCGAACCATAGCTCCAGGGGCCTAACCCCCGGGGGCTAAAACCCCAGCTGCAGGGGCCCAATACCTGAGCGCCCGAACCATAGCTAAAGGGGCCTACCCCTGGGGACCCAACCCCAGCTAAAAGGGCCCAACCCCTGGGGGCCCCAACACCAGTTCCCGGAGCCGAACCCATGGGGGCCCCAACACCAGCTCCAGGGGCCCAACCCCTGAGAGCCTGAACCATAGCTCCACGGTCCTCACCCCTGGGCTCCCCAATCCCAGCTCCAAGGCTCCAACCCCTGAGCGCCCGAACCATAGCTCCAGGGGCCTAACCCCCGGGGGCCCCAACCCCAGCTTCAGGGGCCCAACCCCTGGGGCCCTCTACAACAGCTCCAGGGGCCCAAGCCCTGAGCGCCCGAACCATAGCTCCAGAGCCCTAACCCCTGGAGGCCCCAACCCCAGCTCCAGGGAACCAACCCCTGGGGGCTCCAACACCAGATCTAGGGGCCCAACCTCTGAGCGCCCGAACCATAGCTCCAGGGTCCTAATCCCCGGGGGCCCCAACCCGAGCTCCAGGGGACCAAAGCCTGGGTCCCCCAACATCAGCTACAGGAGTCCAAACCCTGGGGTCCAGAACACCAGCTCCAGGGGCGCAACCCCTGGGGACCGCAACACCAGATCCAGGGGTTCAACCCCTGAGAGCCCGAACCATAGCTCCAGGGGCTTAACCCCCGGGGGTCTCAACCCTAGCTCCAGGGTCCCAAACCCTGGGGGCCCCAACACCAGATCCAGGAGTCCGACCCCTGGGGGCCAGAACCCCAGCTCCAGGGGCCCAACCCCCGGGGACCCCAACACCAGATCCAGGGGTCCAACCCCTGAGCGCCCGAACCATAGCTCCAGGGGCCTAACCCCTGGGGGCTCCCACCCCCACTGCAAGTGTCCAACCCCTGAGCGCCCGAACAAATGCTCCAGGTGCCTAACCCTGGGGGCCACAACACCAGCTCCAGGGGCCCAACGCCTGGGGGCCTCAACACCAGCTCCAGTGGCTTAACCCCTAGGGGCCCCAACACCAGGTCCAGGGGCCCAACCCCTGAGCACCCGAACCATAGGTCCAGGGGCCTAACCCCTAGGGGCCCTCACCCCAGCTCCAAAGGCCCAACCCCAGAGCGCCCGAACCATAGCTCCAGGGGCCTAACCCCTGAGAGCTCCAACCCCAGCTCTAGGGGCCCAAACCCTTGGGGCCCCCACGCCAGCTCCAAGGGCCCAACCCCTGAGCGCCGGAACCATAGCTCCAGAGGCCTCACCCCTGGGGGCCCCAACCCCAGCTACAGTGGCCAAACCCCTGGGGGCCTGAACACCAGCTCCAGGGGCCCAACCCATGAGCGCCCGAACCATAGCTCCAGGGTCCTAACCCCTGGGGGCCCCAACCCCAGCTACAGTGGCCAAATACCTGGGGGCCCCAAAACCAGCTCCAGGAGCCTAACCCCTGGGGGCCCCAACACCAGCTCCAGGGGCCCAACCCCTGGGGGCCCCAACACCAGCTCCACTGACCTAACACCTGGGGGCCCAAACACCAGCTCCAGGGGTCCAACCCCTGAGCGCCCTAACAATAGCTCCAAGGACCTAACCTTTGGGCTCCCCAACCCAAGCTCCAAGGGTCCAACCCCAGAGCGTCCGAACCATAGCTACAGGGGCCTAACCCCTGGGGGCCCCAACCCTAGCTCCACGGGCCCAACCCTTGGGGGCCCCAACACCAGCTCCAGGTGCCCAACCCCTGAGCGCCCAAACCATAGTTCCAGGGGTCTCACCCGTGGGGGATCCAAGAGCAGCTCCAGGGGCCCAACCCCTGGGGGCCCCAAACCCAGCTCCAGGGGCCCAACCCCTGGGGGCCACAACCCTAGCTCCACGGGCCCAACCCTTGGGGGCCCCAACACCAGCTCCAGGTGCCCAACCCCTGAGCGCCCAAACCATAGTTCCAGGGGTCTCACCCGTGGGGGACCCAACACCTATTCCAGGGGCCCAAACCCTCAGCGCCCGAACCATAGTTCCAGGGGCCTAACCCCTGGGGGCCCCAACCCTAGCTCCACGGGCCCAACCCTTGGGGGCCCCAACACGAGCTCCAGGTGCCCAACCCCTGAGCGCCCAAACCATAGTTCCAGGGGCCCAACCCCTGGGGGCTACAACACCAGCTCCAGGGGCCCAACCCCTGAGCGAACGAACCATAGCTCCAGTGGCCCAAGTCCTGGGGGCCCCCACTCCAGCTCCAAGGGCAGAACCCCTGAGCGCCCGAACCATAGCTCCAGGAGCCAAACCCCTGGGGGCCCCAAAACCAGCTCCAGGTGCCAAACCCCTGGGGTCCTAACACCAGCTCCAGGGGCCCAACCCCTGAGCGCCCGAACCATAGCTCCAGAGGTCTAATTCCTGGGGCCCCAACACCAGTTCCAGGGGCCCAACCCCTGAGGGCCCAAACACCAGCTCCAGGGGCCCAACCACTGGGCGCCCGAACAGTACCTCAAGGGGCCTAACCCCTGGGGGCCCCCACTCCAGCTCCAAGGGCCGAACCCCTGAGAGCCCGATCCATAGCTTCTCGGTCCTAACCCCTGGGGGCCCCAAACCCAGCTCCAGAGGCTTAACCCTTGGGGACCCCAACACCAGCTCCAGGTGCCCAACCCCATAGCGCCCGAACCATAGCTCCAGGGTCCTAACTCCTGGGGGTCCCCAAACCAGTTCGAAGAGCCCAATCCCTGAGCCCCCAACCCAAAGCTCCAGGTGCCTAACTCTGGGGGCTACAACACCAGCTCCAGTGGCCCAACCCCTGGGGGCCCCAAAACCAGCTCCAGGGGTTCAACCCCACGGGGTCCCAACACCAGCTCCAGGGGCCCAACCCCTGATCGCCCAAACCATAGCTCCAAGGGCCTAACCCCCGGGGTCCCAACCCCAGCTCCAAGAGCCCAATCCCTGAGCGCCCGAACCATAGCTCCAGGGGCCTAACCCCTGGGGCCCCCGACACCAGCTCCAGGGGCCGAACCCCTGGCGGCCCAAACACCACCTCCATGGCCCTAACCCCTGAGCGCCCGAACCATAGCACAAGGGGCCCAAACCCTGAGCGCCGGAACCATAGCTCCATGGGCCTAACCCCTGGGGGCCCCTACACCAGCTCTAGAGTCCCAACCCCTGGGGTCCCCAACACCAGCTTAAGGGGACTAACCCCTAAGCGCCCGAACCATAGCTCCAGGGGTCTAACCCCTGGGGGCCCCAACACCAGCTCCAGGGGCCCAACCCCTGAGCGCCCGAACAATACCTCCAGGGTCCTAACCCCTGGGGGACCCAACTCCAGCTCCAGGGGCACAACCCCTGAGTACTCTAACCATAGCTCCAGGGGCCTAACCCCTGGGGGCCCCAACACCAGGTTCAGGGGCCCAATCCCTGGGGAACTCGACCCCAGCTCCAGGGTCCCAACCCCTGAGCGCACGAACCATAGCTCCAGGGGCCTAACCCCCGGAGGCCCCAACCCCAGTTCCAAGGACCCAACCCCTGAGCGCCCGAACCATAGCTCCAGGGACCTAACCCCTGGGGGCCCCAACACCAGATCCATGGGCCCAACCCCTGCCGGCCCCAACACCAACTCCAGGGGCCCAACTCCTGAGCGTCTGAACCTTAGCTCCAGGGGCCCAACCCCTGAGAGCCCGAAACATAGTTCTAGGGGCCTAATCCCTGGTGGTCCCAACACCAGCTCCAGGGGCCCAAACCCTGGGGGCTCCAACACCAGCTCCAGGGGCCCAACCCATGAGAGCCTGAACTATAGCTACAGGGGACCAACCCCTCAGTGCCCGAACAATAGCTCCAGGGGACTAACCCCCGGGGGCCTCAACCTCAGCTCCATTAGCCTAACCTCGGGGGCCCTCGATCCTAGCTCTAAGGGTCCAACCCCTGACCGCCCGAACCATAGCTCCAGGGGCCTAACCCTCGATGGCCCTAACCCCACCTCCAGGGGCCCAACCCCTGGGGGCCCTAACACCAGCTCCAGGTGCCCAACCCCTGAGCGCCCGGACCACAGCTCCAGGGGACTAACCCCGGGGGGGCCCCAACACCAGCTGCAGGGGCCCAAACCCTGGGGGCCCCAACAACAGCTCAAGGAGTTCAAACCCTGGGGGCCCAAAAACCAGCTCCAGGGGCCCAACCCCAGAGCGCCCGAAAAATAGTTTGAGGGGCTCAACCGCTGAGCGCCCGAACCATAGCTCTAGGGGCCTCACCCCTGGGGGCCCCAACCCCATTTCCAAAGGCCCAACCACTGGCGGTCCCAACACCAGCTCCAGGGGCCCAACCCCTGAGCGCCCGAACAATACGTCCAGGCTCCTAACCCCTGGGGGCCCCAACACCAGCTCCAGGGGCCTAGACCCCGAGCGACCGAACCATAGCTCCAGGGACCTAACCCCTGGGGGCCCCAACACCAGCTCCATGGGCCCAACCCCTGGGGGTCCCAACACCAGCTCCAGGGGCCCAACCCCTGAGCGTCTGAACCATAGCTCCAGGGGCCCAACCCCTGAGAGTCCGAACCATAGATCCAGGGGCCTAACCCCCGGGGGCCCCAACCCCGAGTTCCAAGGGCCCAACCCCAGAGCGCCCGAACCATAGCTCCAGGGGCCCAACCCCTGAGAGCCGGAACCATAGCTCCAGGGCCCTAACCCCTGGTGGCCCCATCCCCAGATACAGGGGCCCAACCCCTGGGGGCCCCAACACCAGCTCCAGGGGCCCAACCCCTTTGCGCCCGAACCATAGCTTCAGGGGCCTTACCCCCGGGGGCCACAACCTCAGCTCCACAGGCCAAAACCCTGGGGGCCCCAACATCAGCTCCAGGGGCCCAACCCTTCAGGGGCCTTACCCCCTGGGGCCCAACCCCAGAGCGCCTAAACCACAGCTCAAGGGACCCAACCCCTGAGCACCCGAACCATAGTTACAGGGGCCTCAGAACTGAGGGCCCCAACCCCAGCTCCAGGGGTCCAACCCCTGGGGGCCCCAACACCAGCTCCACTGGCCCAACCCCTGGGGGCCCCAACACCAGCTCCAGGGGCCCAACCCCTGAGCGCAAGAACCACAGCTCCAGGGACCTAACCCCTGGGGCCCCAACACCAGCTCCAGGGGCCCAACCCCTGGGGGCCCCAAAACCAGCTCCAGGGGCCCAACCCCTGAGCGCCCGAACCATAGCTCCAGGGACCTAACCCCTGGGGCCCCAACACCAGCTCCAGGGGCCCAACCCCTGGGGGCCCCAAAACCAGCTCCAGGGGCCCAACCCCTGAACGCCTGAACCATAGTTCCAGGGGCCTAACCCCCGGGGCCCCCAACCTCAGCTCCAGGGGCCCAACCCCTGGGGGCCCCAACACCAGCTCCTGGAGCCCATCTCCTGGGGTCTCCAACACTAGCTCCAGGGGCCCAACCCCAGAGCAACCGAACCATAGCTCAAGGGGCCCAAGCCTTGAGCGCCCAAACCATAGCTCCAGGGGCCTCACCCCTGAGGGCCCCAACACCAGTTCCAGTGGCCCAACCCTTGGAGGCCCCAACACCAGCTCCAGGGGCCCAACCCCTGAGAGTCCTAACCATGGCTCCAGGGGCCTAACCCCAGGGGGCCCCCACCCCAGCTCCAAGGGCCCAACCCCTGGAGGCCCCTACCGCAGCTCCAGGGGCCCAACCCCTGGAGGCCCCAACACCAGATCCACGAGCCCAACCCCTAAGCGCCCGAACTATGGCTCCAGGGGCCTAACCCCCGGGAGCTCCAACCCCAGCTACAAAGGCCCAAACCCTGAGCGCCAGAAACAAAGCTCCAGGGGCCTAACCCCTGGGGGCCCCAACCCCAGCTCCAGGGGCCCAACCCCTGGAGGTCCCAACAGCAGCTAAAAGGGCCGAACCCCTGAGCGCCAGAACCATAGCTCTAGGGGCCTAACCCCTGAGGCCCCAACACCAGCTCCAGGGGCCCAACTCCTGGGGGGCCCAACAGCAGCTCCAGGTGCCCAACCCCTGAGCGGTCGAACCATAGGTCCAGGGGCCTAACCCCTGGGGGCCCCAACACCAGCTCCAGGGGCCCATCCGCTGAGCGCCCGAACAATACCTCCAGGGGCCTAACCCCTTGGGGGCAGCAACACCAGCTCCAGGGGCCCAACCCCTGAGCACCCGAACCATAGCTCCAGGAGCCAAACCCCTGGGGGTCCCAACACCAGCTCCAGGGGCCTAACCCCTGGGGGCCCAACCCCAGCTCCGGGGGCCAAACCCCTGGGGGCCCCAACACCAGCTCCAGGGGCCCAACCCCTGAGCGCCCGAACCATAGCTCCAGGAGCCAAACCGCTGGGGGTCCCAACACCAGCTCCAGGGGCCTAACCCCTGGGGGCCCAACCCCAGCTCCAGGAGCCAAACCGCTGGGGGTCCCAACACCAGCTCCAGGCGCCAAGCCCCAGAGAGCCCGAACCATAGCTCCAGAGGCCTAACCCCTGGGGTCCCCCTCCCCAGCTCCAAGGACCCAACCCCTAAGCGCCCGAACCATAGCTCAAGGGGCCTAAAACCTGGTGGCCCCATCCCCAGATACAGGGGCCCAACCCCTGGGGGCCCCAACCCCTGTGCGCCCGAACCATAGCTTCAGGGGCCTTACCCCCGGGGGCCACAACCTCAGCTCCACAGGCCAAAACCCTGGGGGCCCGAACATCAGCTCCAGGGGCCCAACCCTTCAGGGGCCTTACCCCCTGGGGCCCAACCCCAGAGCGCCTGAACCACAGCTCAAGGGACCCAACCCCTGAGCGCCCGAACCATAGTTACAGGGGCCTCAGAACTGAGGGCCCCAACCCCAGTTCCAGGGGTCCAACCCCTGGGGGCCCCAACACCAGCTCCCCTCGCCCAACCCCTGGGGGCCCCAACACCAGCTCCAGGGGCCCAACCCCTGAGCACCCGAACAATACCTGCAGGGGCGTAACCCCTGGGGGCCCCAACACGAGCTCCTGGGTCCCAACCCCTGAGCGCCCGAATCATAGTTCCAGGGGCCTACCACTGGCGGCCCCCACCCCAGCTCCAAGAGCCGAACCCTTGAGCACCCGAACCATAGCTCTAGGGGCCTAACCCCCGGGGGCCCCAACCTGAGCTCCAGGGGCCCATCCCCTGGGGGTCCCAAAACCAGCTCCAGGGGCCCAACCACTTAGCGCCCGAACCATAGTTCCAGGGGTCTAACCCCCGGGGGCCCCAACCTCAGCTCCAGGGGCCCAACTCCTGGGGGCCCCAATACCAGCTCCTGGAGCCCATCTCCTGGGGTCTCTAACACTAGCTCCAGGGGCCCAACCCCAGAGCAACCGAACCATAGCTCCAGGGGCCCAAGCCCTGAGCTCCCAAACCATAGCTCCAGGGGCCTCACCCCTGAGGCCCCCAACACCAGCTCCAGGGGCCCAACCCCTGGGGGCCAAAAGACAAGCTCCAGTGGCCCAACCCCTAGGGGCCAGAAAACCAGCTTCCGGAGCCAAACCCCTGGGTGCCTCAACACCAGCTCCAGGGGCCCAACCCCTGAGCGCCCGAACAATACCTTCAGGGGCCTAATCCCTGGGGGCCCCAACAGCAGCTCCAGGGGACCAACCCCTAAGCGCCGAAACCACATCTCCAGGGGCCTAACCCCTGGGGGCCCCAACACCAGCTCCAGGGTCCCAAGCCCTGAGCGCCCGAACCATAGCTCCAGGGGCCTAACCCCCGGAGGTCCCAACCCCAGCTCAAGGGGCCCAACCCCTGGGGGCCCCAACCCCAGGTCCACGGGCCCAACCCCTCAGGACCACAACACCGGCTCCAGGAGCCCAACCCCTGAGCGCCCGAACCATAGCTCCAGGGGCCTAATCCCTGGGGCCCTCGACCGCAGCTCCAGGGGCCCAACCCCTGAGCGCCCGAACCATAGCTCCAGGGGCCTAATCCCTGGGGCCCTCGACCCCAGCTCCAGAGGCCCAACCCCTGAGCGCCCGAACCATAGCTCTAGGGGCCTAACCCCTTTATCCCCAACACCAGCTCCAGGGGTCAAACCCCTGGGGGCCCCAACACCAGCTCCAGGGGCCCAACCCCTGAGCGCCTGAACCGTAGCTCCAGGGGCCTAACCTCTGGGGGCCCCAACACCAGCTCCAGGGGACCAACCCCTGAGCGCCCGAACCATAGCTCCAGGGCCCTAACCCCTGGGGGCCCCAACTCCAGCTCCAGAGGCCCAACCCCTGAGCGCCCTAACAATACCTCATAGACTCATAGACTCATAGGTCAGAAGGGACCAATCTGATCATCTAGTCTGACCTCCTGCACAAGGCAGGCCACAGAACCCCACCCATCCAATTTTGTACAACCCCTATCCCAGGACCGAGTTATTGAAATCCTCAAAAATGGTTTGAAGACCTCAAGCTGCAGAGACACCACCAGCAAGCGACCCGTGCCCCACGCTGCAGGGGAAGGCGAAAAACCTCCAGGGCACCTGCCAATCCGCCCTGGTGGAAAATTCCTTCCCGACCCCAAATATGGCGATCAGCTAAACCCTGAGCATGTGGGCAAGAGTCACCAGCCAGCACCCAAGAAGGAGTTCTCCGCAGCAACTCAGTACCCATCGCATGCAACATCACCCCGCAGACCATTGAGCAGACCTGTCTGGTGGTAATTCAAGATCAATTGCCCAAATTAACGATCCTATCATAACATCCCCTCCATATACTTATCAAGCTTTGTCTTAAAGCCAGGAAAGTCTTTTGCCCCTACTACTTCCCTTGGAAGGCTATTCCAGAACTTCACTCCCCTAATGGTCAGAAACCTTCGTCTAATTTCAAGTCTAAGCTTCCTAATATCCAGTTTATACCCATTCGTCCTCGTGGCTACATTAGTACTAAACTTAAATAATTCCTCTCCCTCCCTAACGTTAACCCCCTTGATATATTTATATAGGGCGAGCATATCCCCCCTCAGCCTTCTTTTGGCCAGGCTAAACAAGCCAAGCTCTTTGAGTCTCCTTTCATAAGGCAGTTTTTCCATTCCTCGGATCATCCTCGTAGCCCGTCTCTGAACCTGTTCCAGTTTGAATTCATCCTTCTTGAACATGGGACACCAGAACTGCACACAGTATTCCAGATGGGGTCTCACCAACGCCGTATACAACGGTACTAACACCTCCTTATCCTTGCAGGAAATACCCCGCCTGATGCATCCCAAAATCGCATTTGCTTTTTTAACAGCCGTATCACATTGGCGACTCATAGTCATCCTGCTATCAACCAGTACCCCAAGGTCCTTCTCTTCCTCCGTCGCTTCTAACTGATGCGCCCCCAACGTATATCCAAAATTCTTATTATTAATTCCTAAATGCATGACCTTGCACTTTTCACTATTGTATTTCATCCTATTTCTATTACCCCAGTTTACAAGGTGGTTCAGATCTTCTTGAATAGTATCCCTGTCCTTCTCCGTGTTAGCAATACCCCCCAGCTTCGTGTCATCCGCGAACTTTATTAGCACATTCCCGCTCTTTGTGCCAAGGTCAGTAATAAAAAGGTTAAATAAGATCGGTCCCAAAACCGATCCTTGAGGGACTCCACTGGTGACCTCCTTCCAGCCCGACAGTTCACCTTTCAATACGACCCTCTGGAGTCTCCCCTTTAACCAGTTCCTTATCCACCTTACAACTTTCATATTCACTCCCAGCTTTTCCAATTTAACTAACAGCTCCCCGTGCGGAACCGTGTCGAACGCCTTACTGAAATCTAGGTAAATTATATCTACCGCATTTCCTTTATCTAAGTAATCCGTCACCTTCTCAAAGAAGGAGATCAGATTGGTTTGGCACGATCTACCTTTAGTAAATCCGTGTTGCAATTCGTCCCAATTACCATTGACCTCTATGTCCTTAACTACTGTCTCCCTTAAAATTTTTTCCAAGACCTTACATACTACAGATGTCAAGCTAACAGGCCTATAATTACCCGGATCACTCATTTTCCCTTTCTTAAAAATAGGAACTACATTAGCAATCCTCCAGTCATACGGCACAACACCCGAGATTATCGATTGCTTAAAAATTCTCGCTAACGGGCTCGCAATTTCATGCGCCAGTTCCTTTAATATCCTCGGGTGGAGATTGTCCGGGCCCTCCGACTTCGACCCATCGAGCTGTTCAAGTACGGCCTCTACCTCAGTTGCAGTAATATCCACTTCCATATCCACATTCCCGTTTATCATCCCTCCATCATCGCAAGGTTCCTCACTAGTCTTATTAAAAACCGAGGCAAAGTACTTGTTTAGATGTTGGGCCATGCCTAGGTTATCCTTAACCTCCATTCCATCCTCAGTGTATAGCGGCCCCACTTCTTCTTTCTTTGTTTTCTTCTTATTTATGTGGCTGTAGAACCTTTTACTATTGGTTTTGATTCCCTTTGCAAGTTCCAGTTCAATGCGGCTTTTAGCCTTCCTCACTTTATCCCTACATGTTCTGACCTCAGCAAGGTAGCTTTCTTTACTGATCCTGCCTTCCTTCCACTCCCTGTAAGCTTTCTGCTTTTGTCTAATCCCCTCTCTGAGTTGCTTGCTCATCCAGTTTGGCCTGCAACTCCTGCCCATGGTTCTTTTCCCCTTTCTCGGGATGCAGGCTTCCGACAGTCTCCGCAGCTGTGACTTAAAGTAATTCCAGGCCTCCTCCACATTTAAATCCACTAATTCCTCCGTCCAATCCACTTCCCTAACTAATTTCCTTAACTCTTTAAAATTAGCCCTCGAGAAGTCGAAAACCCTAATCGCAGATCTACATTTGTTTATCCTTCCATCTAGTTTGAACTGAATCAGCTCATGATCACTCGAACCAAGGTTGTCCCCTACCACCATTTCTTCTACGAGGTCCTCACTGCTCACCAACACCAAGTCTAAAATGGCATCCCCTCTCGTAGGTGCTTCAACTACTTGATGAAGAAATCCATCCGCTATCACATCCAGAAAAATCTGACCCCTATTATTTGTGCAAGTACTCGTCCTCCAGTCTATATCCGGGAAGTTGAAGTCCCCCATAATCACACATTTCCCCTTTGTGTTTACTTCATTAAAGACATTAAAGAGGTCTCTATCCATATCCCAATCCGATCCCGGCGGTCTGTAGCACACCCCAAGCACTATCTCAGGGGAAGCTCTAGTTGCTTTTTTACCCAGCGTGATTTTTGCCCAGACGGACTCCGTCTTATCCATTCCATCGCATCTTATTTCGCTACATTTAATTTCATCATTGATGTACAAGGCTACTCCCCCACCTTTGCCTTTCTTCCTGTCTTTTCTGAACAGCACATAGCCTTCAATACCCGTGCTCCAGTCATGAGTACTATTCCACCAGGTTTCGGTAATCCCTATAATATCCGGCTTCACTTCCTGCACGAGTAACTCCAGTTCCTCCATCTTGTTCCCTAGGCTCCTCGCATTAGTGTACAAACCTTTTAATTTTCGGCGTTTGGCGTCAGTGACATTCTTTCCCCCGTCGTGCACAAACTGTCTGCCACCAGCATCACCCGTTATTCTGGTTTCTACTCCACTATTCCTCCTTGGATCAAATCTTGGGGCCGCAAGGGTATCCCCGCTCACTTTGTTTACTTCCCTCTCCGGGTTATGTTCTGGCGTGGAGATCTCCCGAACATTTCCCAACCATCTCCCCCAACTTTCTAGTTTAAAGCCCTCTTGATGAGGTCGGCGAGCCTCCATCCTAGAATCCTATTTCCCTCCTTGCTGAGATGAAGTCCATCCTGAGCAAACAGTTGTCTATCCGTAAATGCGTCCCAGTGACCGTACATCCCAAAGCCCTCCTTATAACACCACTCCCTGAGCCATCTGTTGATCGCCATAATCTTGTCCCTCCTTCGTCGCCCTGCTCTAGGAACCGGCAGAATCCCACTGAAGATCACCTGAGCCTCGATGTCTTTAAGCCTCTTTCCCAGTCTGAAATAGTCCTCCTTGATACAGTCCAGTGAGTAACTAGCTGTATCGTTCGTTCCCACATGAAGGATAATCAACGGATTTTTTCCCGCTCCCGCTAAGATCGTATTCAGGCTCAAGTCCACATCCTGTATCTTAGCCCCCGGCAGACAGCACACTCTTCTGTTCTCCCGATCCGGTCTAGTTACAGGCCTGTCTACTCTTCTCAGTAGAGAGTCTCCAATCACGTAGACTTGCCTTTTCCTGGTGGCAATGAGATTCTCCGGTCTATCCCCCACAGCAGCTGGCCGTGATTCCTCCTGATTCGTATTTGACCTCACAATCCTCCTAGGGCTCGTACTTGATGTTGCCTCCACTGACTGCTCCCCTCCATCTGCAGGACTAGCTACTTGCCTCTTCTTCCTTGCCGTTACTCCTTCAGCAGCCCGCTGTGTTCCATCTTCATTTCCCAACTCAGCAAACCTATTCCTGAGTTCTATTTGTCCATCGCTGGCCCGTCTTATCCTCTGTCTGGTTCTCCTAGTGACATGCTTCCACCGTCCACTTTCCTCACCCAGCAGTCCCTCCTCAGAGTCCTTAGGTCCCGCTTTTGTCCGCTCGCCTGAGCTTGTCCCCTGTGCCTCATCATGTCTGTGTTCCATCATCTGCTCAAATCACCTTCTAAGCTCAGCCAGAGTTTCCACTTGCATCTCCAGTCCCCTTACGTTTTCCTCCAGCAGCTCTATCAGCTAACCCCTGGGGGCCCCAACACCAGCTCCAGGAGCCCAACCCCTGGAGGCCCCAACCCCAGCTCCAGGGGCCCAACCCTTGTGGGCCCCAACACCACCTAAATGGGCCCAACCCCTGAGTGCCCGAACCATAGCTCCAAGGACCTAACCCATAGGGGCCCTCACCCCAGCTCCAAGGGACCAACCCCTGAGCGCCCGAACCATAGCTCCAGGGGCCTAACCCCTGGGGGCCCCAACCCCAGCTCTACGGACCAACCCCTGGGGGCCCGAAAACCAGATCCTGGGGCCCAAACCCTGAGCGCCCGAACCATAGCTCCAGGGGCCTAACCCCCGGGGGCCCCAAACCCAGCTCCACGGGCCCAAACCCTGGAGTACCCAACACCAGCTCCAGGGGCCCAACCCCTGAGCGACCGAACCATAGCTCCAGGGGCCGAACCCCCGGGGGTCCCATCCCGACCTCCAGAGGCCAAACCCCTGGGGGCCCCAACACCAGCTCCAGGAGCCCAACCCCTGGGGGCCCCAACACCTGCTCCAGGGGTCCAACCCCAGAGCGCCCGAACCATAGGTCCAGGGGCCTAACCCCCTGGGGGCACCCACTCCAGCTCCAAGGGCCAAACCCTTGGGGGCCCCAACACCAGCTCCAGGGGCACAACCCGTGAGCGCTCGAGCCATAGCTCTAGGGGCCTAACCCCTGGGGCCCAAACAACAGCTCCAGGGGCCCAACCCCTGGGGGCTCAAACCTCAGCTCCAGGGGCCCAACCTCTGGGAGCCCCAACACCAGCTCCAGGGCCCCAACCCCTGAGCGCCCGAACCATAGCTCCAGAGGCCCAAACCCTGGGGGCCGCAACACCAGCTCAAGGGGCCCAAACCCTGGGGGCAACAACACCAGCTCCAGGGGCCCAACCCCTGAGCGCCCAAACCATAGCTCCAGGGGTCTAACCCCTGAGGGCCCCCACCCCAGATCCAAGGGCCCAAACCCTGAGCACCCGAACCATAGCTCCAGGAGCCGAACCCCTGGGGACCCCAACACCAGCTCCAGGGGTGCAAACCCTGAGCGCCCGAACCATAGCTCCAGGGGCCTAACCCCTGGGGCCCCAACACCAGTTCCAAGGGCCCAACCCCTGGAGGATCTAACCCCAGCTCCAGGTGCCCAAACCCTGGGGGCCCCAACACCAGCTCCAGGGACCCAACCCCTGAGCGCCCGAACCATAGTTCCAAGGGCCTAACCCCTGGGGACCCCAACAAAAGCTCCAGGGGTGCAAACCCTGAGCGCCCGAACCATAGCTCCAGGGGCCTAACCCCTGGGGCCCCAACACCAGTTCCAAGGGCCCAACCCCTGGAGGCTCCAACCCCAGCTCCAGGTGCCCAAACCCTGGGGGCCCCAACACTAGCTCCAGGGACACAACCCCTGAGCGCCCGAACCATAGCTCCAGGGGCCCAACCCCTGGGGCCCTTCACCCTAGCTCCAGGGGCCCAACCCCTGAGCGCCCGAACCATAGCTCCAGGGGCCCAACCCCTGAGCGCCCGAACCATAGATCCAGGGGCCTAACCCCTGGGGCCCCCACCCCAGTTCCAAGGGTCGAACCGCTGAGCGCCCGAACCATACCTCCAGGTGCCCAACCCCTGAGGGCCCCAACCCCAGCTCCAGGAGCCCAACCCCTGGGGGCCCCAACACCAGCTCCTGGGGCAAAACCCCTGAGCGCCCGAACCATAGCTCCAGGGGCCAAACCCCTGGGGCTACAACACCAGCTCCAGGGGCCCGACCTCTGAGCGCCCGAACCATAGCCCAAGGGGACTAACCCCCGGGGGCCCCAACCCCAGTTCCAGGGGCCCAACCCCTGGGGGCCCCAACACCAGCTCCAGGGGAACAACCCCAGAGCGCCCAAACCTTAGCTCCAAGGGCCCAACTCCTGGGGCCCTTGACCGTAGCTCCAGGGGCCCAACCCCTGAGCGCCCTAACCATAGCTCCAGGGGCCCAACCCCTGAGAGACCAAACCATAGCTCCAGGGGCCTAACCCCTGGGGCCCAAACACCAGCTCCAATGGCCCAACCCCTGGAGGCTCCAACCCCAGCTCCAGGGCCCAAACCCTGGGGGCCCCAACACCAGCTCCATGGACCCAACCCCTGAGTGCCCGAACCATAGCTCAAGAGGCGCAACCCATGAGCGCCCGAACCATAGCTCCAGGGATTAAACCGTGGAGAACCAACCCCAGTTCCAGAGGCCCAACCCCTGGGGGCCCCAACCCCAGCTCCAGGGGCCGAACTCCTGGGGGCCCCAACACCAGCTAAAGGGGCACAACCCCTGAGCGCTCGAACCATAGCTCCAGGGGATTAACCTCTGGGGGCCCCAACACCAGCTCCAGGGGTCCAACCCCTGACCGACCGAACAATACATCCAGGGGCCTAACCCCTGGGGGCACCAATACCAGCTCCAGGGGTCCAACCCCTGAGAGCCCGAACCATAGCTACAGGGGCCTAACCCCTGGGGGCCCTAACCCCAGCTCCAAGGGCCCAACCCCTGAGCGCCCGAACCATAGCTCCAGGGGCCTAACCCATGGGGGCCCCAACCCGAGCTCCAGGGGCCCAATCCCTGAGCGCCCGAACCATAGCTCCACGGGGCTAACCCCCGGTGGCCCCAACCCCAGCTTCAGGGTCCCAACCCCTGGGGCCGTCGAACCCAGCTCCAGGTGCCCAACCCCTGAGCGCCCGAAACATAGCTCCAGGGGCCTAACCCCCAGGGGCCCCAACCCAAGCTCCAAGGGCCCAACCCATGAGCCCCCGAACAATAGCTCCAGGGGCCTAATCCCTGGGGGCGACAACACCAGCTCCAGGGGACCAACACCTGAGCGCCCCAACAATAGCTCCAGGTGCACAACCCCTGAGCGCCCGAACCATAGCTCCTGGGCCCTAACCCCTGGGGCCCCAACACCAGCTCCAGGGGCCCAACCCCTGGGGGCCCCAAGCCCAGCTCCAGGGGCCCAACCCCTGAGCGCCCGAACGATAGGTCCAGGGGCCTAACCCCTGGGGGCCTCAACAGCAGCTCCAGGGACCAAACCCCTGGGGCCCTCGACCCCAGATCTAGGGGCCTAAACCCTGAGTGCCCAAACCATAGCTCAAGGGGCCTAACCCCAGGGAGCCCCAACCCCAGCTCCAAGGGCCCAACCACTGAGCGCCCGAACAATACCTACAGAGTCCTAACCCCTGGGGGGCCAAACTCCAGCTCCAGGGGCCCAACCCCTGAGCGCCCGAACCATAGCTCCAGGGGCCTAACCCCTTGTGGCCCCCACCCCAGCTCCAAGGGCCCAACCCCTGAGCGCCCGAACCATAGCTCCACGGGCCTAACCCCTGGGGGCCCCAACCCCAGCCCCAGAGGCGCAACCCTTGGGGGCCCCAACACCAGCTCCAGTGGCCCAACCCCTGAGCGCCCGAACCATAGCTCCAGGGGCCTAACCAACGGGGGCCCCAATCCCAGCTCCAGGTTCCCAAATCCTGGGGGCCCCAACACCAGCTCCAGGGGCCCAACCCCTGAGTGCCTGAACCATAGCTCCAGAGGCCCAACCCCTCAGTGCCCGAACCATAGCTCCAGGGGCCCAACCCCTCAGGGCCAGAACCATAGCTCCAGGGAATCACCCCTGGGGGCCCTAACACCAGGTACAGGGGCCCAACCATTGGGAGCCCCGACACCAGCACCAGGGGCCTAACCCCTGGGGGCCCCCACCGCAGCTCCAAGGGCCCAACCCCTGAGTGCCCGAATCATAGCTCCAGGGGCCTAAACCCTGCGGGCCCCAACCCCAGCTCTAGGGGCCCAACCTCTGGTGGCCCCAACACCAGCTAAAGGGCCCAACCCCTAAGCGCTCGTACCATAGCTCCAGGGGCCTAACCCCTGGGGACCCAACACCAGCTCCAGAGGTCCAACCCCTGGGGGCCCCAACACCAGCTCCTGGGTCCCAACCCCTGAGCGCCGGAACCATGGCTCCAGGGGCCTAACATCGGGGAGCCCCAACCCCAGCTCCACAGGCTCAACCCCTGGGGGCCTAAAACACCAGCTCCAGGGGCCCAATCCCTGAGCGTCCGAACCATAGCTCTAGGGGCCTAACCCCTGGGGGCCTCCAACCCCAGCTCCAGGGTCCTAACCCCTGAGGGCCCCAACCCCAGCTCCAGGGGCCCAACCCCTGGGGGCCCCAACACCAGCTCCAGGGATCCAACCCCTGAGCGCCCGAACCATAGCTCCAGGGGCCTAACCCCCGGGGGCCCGAACCCCAGCTCCAGGGGCCCAACCCCTGGGGCCCTCGACCCCAGCTCCAGGGGCCCAACCCCTGAGCACCTGAACCATAGCTCTAGAGGCCTAACCCTTGAGCGCCCGAACCATAGCTCCAGGGGCCTTACCCCTGGGGTCCCAACACCAGCTCCAGGGGCTCAAGCCCTGGGGGCCCCAACACCAGCTCCAGGGGCCCAACCCCTGGGGGCCCCAACACCAGCTCCAGTTTCCCAACCCCTGACCGCCCGAATCATAGCTACAAGGGCCTAACCCCTGGAGGACCCAACACCAGCTCCAGATGCCCAACCAATGAGCGCCCGAACAATAGCTTCAGGGGCCTAACCCCTGGGGACCCCAACACCAGCTTCAGGGGCCTAACCCTGAACGCCAGAACCATAGCTCCAGGGGCCTAACCCCTGGGAACCCTCACCCCAGCTCCAAGGGCCCAACCCCTGAGCACCCGAACCATAGCTCCAGGGGGCTAACCCCTGGGGTCCCCACCCCCGGCTCCAGGGGCCCAACCCCTGGAAGCACCAACAGCAGCTAAAAGGGCCCAACCCCTGAGCGCCCGAACCATAGCTCTAGGGGCCTAACCCCTGGGGCCCCAACACCAGCTCCAGTGGCCCAACCCCTGGGGGCCCCAACACCAACTCCAGGGATCTAACCCCTCAGCACCCGAACCATAGCTCCAGGGGCCTAACCCCCGGGGGCCCCAACCCGAGCTCCAGGGGCTCAACCCCTGGGGCCCTCGACCCCACCTCCAGGGGCCCAACCCCTGAGCGCCCGAACCATAGCTCTAGGGGCCTCAGCCCTGGGGCCCCAACACCATCTCCAGGGGCCCAACCCCTGGGGGCCCCAACACCAGCTCCAGGGGCCCATCCGCTGAGTGCCCGAACAATACCTCCAGGGGCCTAACCCCTCGGGGCCCCAACACCAGCTGCAGGGGCCCAACCCCTGAGCGCCTGAATCATAGCTCCAGGGGCCTAATTCCTGGGGGCCCTACCCCAGCTCCAGGGGCCCAACCCCCGGGGGCCCCAACCCCAGCTCCAGGGGCTCAACCCCTGGGGGCCCCAACACCAGCTCCAGGGGCCGAACACCTCAGCGCCCGAACCATAGATCCAGGAGCCAAACCCCTGGGGGTCCCAACACCAGCTCCAGGAGCCAAACCCCTGGGGGTCCCAACACCAGCTACAGGGGACATAACCCTGGGGGCCCCAACATCAGCTCCAGGGGCCCAACCCCTGAGCTCCCGAACCATAGCTCCAGGGGCCTAACCCCGGGGGCTGCAACCGCAGCTCCAGGGGCCCAACCCCTGGGGGCCCCAACACCAGCTTCAGGGGTCCAACCCCAGAACGCCTGAACCATAGCTCCAGGGACCCAACCCCTGAGCGCCCGAACCATAGTTCTAGAGGCCTCAGAACTGAGAGCCCCAACACCAGCTCCAGGGGCCCAACCCCTGGGGGCCCCAACACTAGCTCCAGGGGCCCAACCCCTGGGGGCCCCAACACGAGCTCCAGGTGCCCAACCCCTTAGCGCTCGAACCATAGCTCCAAGGGCCTAACCCCTGGCTGCCCCCACCCCAGCTCCAAGAGCCCAACCCTTGAGCGCCCGAACCATAGCTCTAGGGGCCTAACCCCCGGGGGCCCCAACCCGAGCTCCAGGGGCCCAACCCTTGGGGGCCCCAAAACCAGCTCCAGGGTCCCAAACCCTGAGCGCCCGAACCATAGTTCCAGGGGCCTAATCCCCTGGGGCCCCAACCCCAGCTCCAGGGGCCCAACCCCTGGGGCCTTCGACCCCAGCTCCAGGGGCCCAACCCCTGAGCGCCCGAACCATAGCTCCAGAGGCCTAACCCCTGGGGGCCCCAACAGCAGTACCAGGGGCCCAAACCCTGAGCACCCGAACCATAGCTCCAGGGGCCGAGCCCCTGGGGGCTCTAACACCAGCTCCAGTTGCCCAACCCCTGGGGGCCCCAACACCAGCACCAGGGACCCAACCCCTGAGCGCCCGAACCATAGCTCCAGGGGCCTAACCCCTGGGGGCCCCAACACCAGCTCCAGCAGCCCAACCCCAGAGCGCCCGAACAATACCTCCAGGGGCCTAACCCTTGGGGGCCCCAACACCAGCTCCAAGGGCCCAAACCCTGAGCGCCCGAACCATAGCTCCAGTTGCCTAACCCCTGGGGGCCCCAACCCCAGCTCCAGGAGCCCAGCCCCTGGGAGCCCCAACCCCAGCTCCAGGTGCCACAGCCCTGGGGGCCCGAACACCAGCTAAAGGGACCCAACCCCTGAGCGCCGAACCATAGCTCCAGGGGCCTAACCCCTGGGGCCCCAACACCAGCTCCAGAGGCCCAACCCCTGGGGGCCCCAACACCAGCTCCAGGGACCCAAACCCTGAGCGCCCGAACTATAGCTCCAGGGGCCTAACCCCTGGGAGCCCCAACCCCAGCTCCAGGTGCCACAGCCCTGGGGGCCCGAACACCAGCTAAAGGGTCCGAACCCCTGAGCGCCGAACCATAGCTCCAGGGCCCTAACCCCTGAGGCCGCAACACCAGCTCCAGGGGCCCAACCCCTGGGGGCCCCAACACCAGCTGCAGGGGCCCAACCGCTGAGCGCCCGAACTATAGCTCCAGGGGCCTAACCCCTGGGGGCCCCAACACCAGCTCCAGGGGCCCAACCCCTGAGCACCCGAACAATACCTCCAGGGGCCTAACCCCTGGGGGCCCCAACACCAGCTCTAGGGGACCAACCTCTGAGCAACCGAACCATATCTCCAGGGGCCTAACCCCTGAGGGCCACCACCCTAGCTCCAGGGGCCCAACCCCTGGGGGCCCCAACAACAGCTCAAGGGTCCCAACCCCTAAGCGCCCGAACCATAGCTCCAGGAGTCTAACCCCTGGGGGCCACAACACCAGCACAAGGGGCCCAACCCCTGAGCGCCCGAAGAATACCTCCAGGGGCCTAACCTCTGGGGGCCCCAACACGAGCTCCAGGGGCGCAACCCCTGAGCGCCCGAACCATAGCTCCAGGGGCCTTAACACCTGGGGGCACCCACCCCAGCTCCAAGGGCCTAACCCCTTAGGGCCCCAACACAAGCTCCAGGGGCCCAACCCCTGAGTGTTCGAACCATAGCTCCAGGGGTCTTACCCCTGGGGCCTCAATACGAGCCCCAGGGGCCCAACCCCTAGGGGCCCCAACCCCAGCAACAGGGGCCCAACCACTGGGGGCCCCAACACCAGTGCCAGGGCCCCAATCCCTGAGCGTCCGAACCATAGCTCCAGGGGCCTAATCGCTGGGGCCCCAAAACCAGCTCCAGGGGCCCAACCCCTGGGGGCTCCAACACCAGCTCCAGGGGCCCAACTCCTGAGCGCCCGAAAAATAGCTCCAGGGGCCCAACTCCTGAGCGCCCGAACCATAGCTCCAGGGGCCTAAGAACTGGGGCCACAACACCAGCCCCAGGGGCCCAACTCATGGGGGCCCCAAGCCCAGCTCCAGGGGTCCGACCCCTGGGGGTACCAACACCAGCTCCACGGACCCAAACCCTGAGTGCACGAACCAGAGCTCCAGGGGCCCAACCCCTGAGCGCCCGAACCATACTTCCAGGGGCCTAACCCCTGGGGCCCCAACACCAGCTCCAGGGGCCCAACCGCTGGGGGCTCAACACCAGCTCCAGTGGCCCAAACCCTGAGCACCCGATCCATAGCTCCAGGGGCCGAACCCCTGGGGGCCCTAACACTAGCTCCAGTGGCCCAACCGCTAAGCGCCCGAACCATAGCTCCAGGGGCCTAACCCCGGTGGTCCCCACCCCAGCTCGAAGTTCCCAAACCCTGAGCACCCGAACCATAGCTCCAGGGACCTAAACCCTGGGGGCCCCAACCCCTGGGGGCCCCAACACCAGGTCCAGGGCCCCAACCCCTGAGCGCCCGAACCATACCTCCAGGGGAACAACCCTTGAGCGCCCGAACCATAGCTCCAGGGGCCTAACCCCTGGGGGCCCCAACACCAGCTCCAGGGACCCAATCCGTGAGTGCCTCAACCATGGCTCCAGGGGCCTAACCCCTGGGAACCCAACACCAGCTCCAGGGACCCAAACCCTGAGCACCCGAACCATACCTCCAGGGGCCTAACCCCTGGGGCCCCAACATCAGCTCCAGGGGCCCAACCCCTCTGGGCCCCAACACCAGCTCCAGGGGCCCAAACCCTGAGCGCCCGAACCATAGCTCCAGGGGCCTAACCCCTGGGGGTCCCAACTCCAGCTCCAGGGGCCCAACCCCTGAGCGCCCTAACAATACCTCCAGGGGCCTAGCCCCTGGGGGCCCCAACACCAGCTCCAGGGGCCCAAACCCTGAGCGTCCGAACCATAGCTCCAGGGGCCTAACCCCTGGGGGCCACAACCCCAGCTGCAGAGGCCCAACCCCTGGGGGCCCCAAACCAAGCTCCAGGGGCCCAACCCCTGTGGGCCCCAACACCACCTAAATGGGCCCAACCCCTGAGTGCCCGAACCATAGCTCCAAGGGCCTAACCCCTAGGGGCCCTCACTCCAGCAACAAGGGACCAACCCCTGAGCGCCCGAACCATAGCTCCAGGTGCCTAACCCCTGGGGGCCCCAACCCCAGCTCTACGGCCCAACCCCTGGGGTCCGAAAACCAGATCCTGGGGCCCAAACCCTGAGCGCCCGAACCATAGCTCCAGGGGCCTAACCTACGGGGGCCCCAACCCCAGTTCCAGGGGCCCAAACCCTGAGGTCCCAAACACCAGCTCCAGAGGCCCAACAACTGAGCGCCCGAACCATAGCTCCAGGGGCCAAACCCTCGGGGGCCCCATCCCGACCTACAGAGGCCAAACCCCTGGGGGCCCCAACACCAGCTCCAGGAGCCCAACCCCTGGGGGCCCCAACACCTGCTCCAGGGGTCCAACCCCAGAGCGCCCGAACCATAGGTCCAGGGGCCTAACCCACTGGGGGCACCCATCCCAGCTCCAAGGGCCCAAACCTTGGGGGCCCCAACACCACCTCCAGGGGCCCAACCCCTCAGCGCTCGAGCCATAGCTCTAGGGGCCTAACCCCTGGGGCCCAAACACCAGCTCCAGGGGCCGAACCCCTGGGTTTTCCAACCCCAGCTCCAGGGGCCCAACCCCTGGGGGCCCCAACACCAGCTCCAGGGCCCCAACCCCTGAGCGCCCGAACCATAGCTCCAGAGGCCCAAACCCTGGAGGCCGAAACACCAGCTCCAGGGGCCCAACCCCTGGGGGCAACAACACCAGCTCCAGGGGCCCAACCCCTGAGCGCCCAAACCATAGCTCCAGGAGCCAAATCCCTGTGGCCCCAACCCCAGCTCCAGGAGCACAATCCCTGGGGGCCCCAACATCAGCTCCTGGGGTCCAACCTCTGAGCGCCCGAACCATAGCTGGAGGGGCTGAACCTCTGGGAGCCCCAACCCCAGCTCCAGGGGCCCAAGCCCTGGGGGCCTCAACACCAGCTCCAGGGGCCCAACCCCTGAGCGCCCGAACCATAGCTCCAGGGGCCTAACCCCCGGGGGCCCCAACCCCAACTCCGAAGGCCCAACCCCTGAGCGCCCGAACCATAGTTCCACGGGCCTATACCCTGGGGGCGCGAACACCAGCTCCAGGGGCTCAACCACTGAGCGCCCGAACAAAACCTCCAGGAGCCTTTCCCCTGGGGACCCAACCCCAGCTCCAGGGGCCCAACCCTTGGCGGGCTCAAAACCAACTCCAGGGGCCCAACCCCTGAGCGCCCGAAACATTGCTCCAGGGGCCTAACCCCTGGGGGCCCCAACACAAGCTCCAGGGGCCGAACCCCTGTGGGCCCCAACACGAGCTCTAGGGGACCAACCCCTGAGGACTCGAACCATAGCTCCAGGGGCCCAAACCCTGAGCGCCCGAACCAGAGCTCCAGGGGTCTAACCCCTGGGAGCCCCAACACGAGCTCCAGGGGCCCAACCCCAGAGAGCCCGAACAATAGCTCCAGAGGCCTAACCCCTGGGGGCCTCAACACCAGCTCCAGGAGTCCAAAACCTAGGAGCCGAATACCAGCTCCAGGAGCCCAACCCCTGGGGGCCCCAACACCAGCTCCATTAGCCCAACCCCTGGGGCCCTCGACCCCAGCTCCAAGAGCCCAACCCCTGAGCGCCCGAAGCATAGCTCCAGGGGCTAACCCCTGGGGGTCCCCATCCGAGCTCCAAGGGCCCAAGCCCTGAGCGCCCGAACCATAGCTCCAGGGGCCTAACCCCCGGGTGCCCCAACCCCAGCTCCAGGGGCCCAGCCCCTGGGGTCCCCAACACCAGCTCCAGGGTCCCAACCCCTGAGCGCCCAAACCATAGCTCGAGGGGCCTAATCCCTGGGGGCAACTACCCCAGCTCCAAGGGCCCAACCCCTGGGCGCCCGAACACCACCTCCAGGGGCCCAACCCCTGAGCGCACGAACAATATCTCCAGGGGCCTAACCCCTGGGGGCCCCAACACCAGCTGCAGGGGCCCAAACCCTGAGCACCCGAATCATAGCTCCAGGGGCCTAACCCCTGGGGGCCCCAATACCAGCTCCAGGGGCCCAACCCCTGAGCGCCCGAACCACAGCTCCAGGGGCCTAACCCCCGGGGGCCCCATCCCCAGCTCCAGGTGCCCAACCCCTGGGGGCCCCAACACCAGCTCCAGCAGACCAACCCCTGGAGGCCCCAAAACCAGCTCCAGGGGCCCAACCCCAGAGCGCCCGAACCATAGCTCCAGGGGCCAACCCCTGGAGCCCCAAAACCAGCTCCAGAGGCCCAAGCCCTGGGGGCGCAAACACCAGGTCCAGGGGCCCAACCCCTGAGAGCCAGAACCATAGCTCCAAGGGTTCAACCCCTGGGGGCCCCAACACCAGGTCCAGGGGCCCAACCCCTGAGCACCCGAACAATACCTCCAGGGGCCTAACTCCTGGGGTCCCCAAAACAAGCTCCAGGGAGCCAGCCCCTGAGCACCCGAACTATAGCTCCAAGGGCCTTACCCCAGAGGGCCCCCACCTCAGCTCCAAGGGCCCAACCCCTGGGGGCCCCAAAACCATCTAAAGGGGCCCAACCCCTGAACGCCCGAACCATGGGTCCAAGGGCCTAACCCATGAGGGCCCCCACCCCAGCTCCAAGGGCCCAACCCCAGAGCGCCAGAACCATAGATCCAGGAGCCTAACCCCTGGGGGCCCCAACCCAAGTTCCAGAGGTTCAACCCCTGGGGGCCCCAACCCAGCTCCAGGGGCAAAACCCCTGGCGGCCTCAACACTAGCTAAAGGGTCCCAACCCCTGGGGGCCCCAACACCAGCTCCAAGTGCCCAACCCCTAAGCGCCCAACCCATAGCTCCAGGGCCGTAACCCCTGGGGGCCCCAATACCAGCTCCAGGGGCCCTACCCCTGAGCGACAGCACAACACCTCCAGGGGCCTAACCCCTGAGGGCCCCCACACCAGATCCAACGGTTCAACCCCTTTGCGCCCGAACCATAGCTCCAGGGGCCTAACCCCTGGGAGCCCCAACACAAGCTCCAGGGGCCCAACCCCTGGGGCCCCAACACCAGCTCCAGGGGCCCAACCCCTGAGCGCCCGAACCATAGCTCCAGTGACCTAACTCCTGGGAGCACCCACAGCAGTTCCAAGGGCCCAACACCTGGGGGCCCCAACCCAGATCCAGGGGCAAAACCCCTGGCGGCCTCAACACTAGCTAAAGGGGCCCAACCCCTGGGGGCCCCAACACCAGCTCCAAGTGCCCAACCCCTAAGCGCCCAACCCATAGCTCCAGGGCCCTAACCCCTAGGGGCCCCAAAACCATCTAAAGGGGCCCAACCCCTGAGCTCCCGAACCATAGGTCCAGGACTGTAACCCCTGAGGGCCCCCACCCCAGATCCAAGGGCCCAAACCCTGAGCACCCGAACCATAGCTCCAGGAGCCTAACCCCTGGGAGCCCCAACCCGAGCTCCAGAGGCCCAACCCCTGGGGGCCCCAACCCAACTCCAGGGACAAAACCCCTGCGGGCCCCAACACTAGCTAAAGGGGCCCAACCCCTGGGGGCCCCAACACCAGCTCCAAGCGCCCAACCCCTAAGCGCCCAAACCATAGCTCCAGGGGCCTAACCCCTGGGGGCCCCAACACCAGCTGCAGGGGCCCAACACCTTAGCGACCGAACAATTCTTCCAGGGGCCTAACCCCTGGGGGCCCCCACAACAGCTCCAAGGGTACCACCCCTTTGCGCCCAAACCATAGCTCCAGTGACCTAACTCCTGGGAGTACCCACCGCAGTTCCAAGGGCCCAACCCCTGGGGGCCCCAACACCAGCTCCAGGGGTCCAACCCCTGGGGGCCCCAACCCCAGCTCCAGGGGCCCAACCTCTGGGGGCCCCAACCCCAGCTCCAGGGGCCCAACCCCTGAGCGCCCGAACCATTGCTCCAGGGGCCCAACCCCTGAGCAGCCGAACCATAGCTTCAGGGGCCTAACCCCTGGGGCCCCAACACTAGCTCCAGGGTCCCAACCCCTGGGGCCCCAACACCAGCTCCAGGGGCCCAACCCCTAAGCGCCCGAACCATAGCTCCAGTGACCTAACTCCTGGGAGCACCCACCGCAGTTCCAAGGGCCCAACCCCTGGGGGCCCCAACACCAGCTCCAGTGGCCCAACCTCTGGGGGCCCCAACACCAGCCCCAGTTGCCCAACCCCTGCGGGCCCCAACACGAGCTAGGGGCCCAACCCCTGAGCGCCCGAACCAAAGGTCCAGGGGCCTAACCCCCGGGGGCCCCTACCCCAGCTCCAGGAGCCCAACCCCTGGGGGCCCCAACACCAGCTCCAGGGGCCCAACACAGGAGCACCCGAACCATAGCTCCAGGGGCCAAACCACTGAGCACCCGAACCATACCTCCAGGGGCCTCACCCCAGGGGACCCCAACCCCAGCTCCAGGGGACCAACCACTGGGGGCACCAAAACAACGTCCAGGGGTCCAACCCCTGAACGCCCGAACCATACCTCCAGGGGCCTAGCCCCCGGTGGTCCCAACCCCAGCTCCAGGGGCCCAACCCCTGGGGGCCGTAACACGAGCTCCAGGGGCCCAACCACTTAGCGCCCGAACCATAGCTCCACGGGCCTAAGCCCCGGGGGCCCCAACCCTTGCTCCAGGGGCCCAAGCCCGGGGGCCCCAACACCAGCTCCAGGAGCCCAACCAGTGGGGGCCCCAACACCAGCTCCAGGGGCCCAACCCCTGATCGCCCGAACCATAGCTCCAGGGACCTAATCCCCGGGGGCCCCAACCTTTGCTCCAGGGACCCAACCCCTGGGGGCCCCAACACCAGCTCTAGGAGCCCAACCCCTGGGGGCCCCAACACCAGCTCCAGGGACCCAAACCCTGAGTGCCCGAATTATAGCTCCAGGGGCCTAACCAATGGGGGCCCCCACCCCAGCTCCAAGGGCCCAACCTGTGAGCGCCCGAACCGTAGCTCCAGGGGCCTAACCCCTGGGGACTCAGCCCCAGCTCCAGGGGCCAAAACCCTAGGGGCCCCAAGACCAGCTCCAGGGGCCCAACCCCTGAGCGCCCGAACCATAGCTCCAGGAGCCCAACCACTGAGCGAACGAACCATAGCTCGAGGGGCCTCACCCCTGGGGGCCTCAACACCAGTTACAGGGGTCCAACCCATGAGCGCCTGAACCATAACTCCAGGGGCCTAACCCCTGGGTGCCCCAACACTAGGTCCAGGGGTCCAACCCCTGAGCGCCCGAATAATACCTCCAGGGACCTAATCCTTGGGAGCGCCAAGACCAGCTCCAGGGGCCAAACCCCTGAGCGCCCTAACCATAGCTCCAGGGGCCTAACCCCTGGGGGTCCCAACCCCAGCTCCAGGGGCCCAACCCCTTGAGGCCCCAACAAGAGCTCCAGGGGCCCAACCGCTGAGCGCCCGAACCATAGCTCCAGGGGCCTAACACCCGGAGCCCCAACCCCAGCAACAGGAGCCCAACCGCTGGGGGCCCCAACAGCAGCTCCAGGGGCCCAACCCCTGAGCGCCCGAACCATAGATCCAGGGGCCTAACCCCTGGGGGCCCCCACCCCAGCTCCAAGGGCCCATCCCCTGAGCGCTCGAACCATAGCTCCAGGGGTGCAACCCCTGAGCGCGTGAACCATAGCTCCAGGGGCCTCACGACTGGGGGCCAGAACCCCAGTTCCAGGGGCCCAGACCCTGGGGGCCCCAACACCAGCTCCAGGAACCCAACCCCTGGGAGCCACAACACCAGCTCCAAGGGCCCAACCCCAGAGAGCCCGAACCATAGCTCCAGGGGCCCAACCCCTGAGCGTCCGAACCATAGCTCCAAGGGCCAAACTCCTGGGCTCCCCAATCCCAGCTCCAAAGGTCCAACCCTTGAGCACCCGAACCATAGCTCCAGGGGCCTAAAACCCGGGGGCCCCAACCCCAGTTCCAGGAGCCAACCACTGGGGGACCCAACACCAGCTCCAGTGGCCCAACCCTTGGTGTTCCCAAGACCAGCTCCAGGGGCCTAACCACTGAGCGCCCTAACCATAGCTCCAAGGGCCTAAACCCTGGGCTCCCCAACCCCATCTCCAAGAGTCCAAGCCCTGAGTGCCCGAACCATCGCTCCAGGGGCCTCACCCCTGGGGGCCCAAACACTAGCTCCAGGGGCCCAACCCGTGGGGCCCCAACACCACCTCCAGGGGCCCAACCCCAGGGGGCCCCAACACCAGCTCCAGGAGCCCAACCCCTGAGCGCCCTAACCAAAGCTCCAAGGGCCTAACCCCAGGGCTCCCCAACCCCAGCTCCAAGGGCCTAACCCCTGAGCGCCCGCACCATAGCTCCGGGGGCTCAACCCTTGGGGGAGCAAACACCAGTTCCAAGGGCCCATCCCCTGAGCGCCTGAACCAGAGCTCCATGGGCCCAAGCCCTGAGCGCCCGAACCATAGCTCCAGAGGCCTAACCCCTGGGGGCCCCAACACCAGCTCCAGGGGCCCAACCCCTGAGCACCCTAACCATAGCTCCAAGGGCCTAACCCCTGTGCTTCCCAACCCAAGCTGCAACGGTCCATCCCCTGCGCGCCCGAACCATAACTTCAGGGGCCTAACCCCCGGGGGCCCCAACCCCTTCTCCAGCGGCCCAACCCCTGGGGGACCCAACACCAGCTCCAGGGGCCCAACACCTGAGAGCCCGAGCCATAGCTCCAGGGGCCTAACCCCTGGGGGCCCCAACCCCAGCTCCAAGGGCCCAACCCCTGAGTGTCCGAACCTTAGCTCCTGGGGCCTAACCCCCGTTGACCCCAACAACAGCTCCAGGGGTCCAACCCCAGGTGGCCCAAACACGAGCTCCAGGGGCCCAAACCCTGGGGGTCCAAACACCAGCTCCAGGAGCCCAACCCCTGGGGGCCCCAACACCAGCTCCAGGGGCCCAACCCCAGACCGCCCGAACCATAGCTCCAGGAGCCCAACCTCTGAGCGCCCGAACCATAGCACCAGGGGCCCAACCCCTGAGCGCCCGAACCATAGCACCAGGGGCCTAATCCCTGGGTTCCCCAACACCAGCTCCAGGGGACCAACCCCTGGGGGCCCCAACACCAGCTCTAGGGGCCTAACCTCTGGGGGCACCAACACCAGCTCCAGGGGCCCAACCCCTGAGTGCCTGAACCATAGCTCCAAGGGCCCAACCCTTGAGCTCCCGAACCACAGCTCCAGGGGCCTCACCCCTGGGGGCCCCAACACCAGCTCCAGGGGTACAACCCCTGGGGACCCCAACACCAGCTCCAGGGGCCCAACCCCTGAGCGCCCTAACCATAGCTCCAGGGGCCTAACCCCTGAAGGCCCCAACCCCAGCTCCAAGGGCCTAACCCTTGAGCGCCGGAAACATAGCTCCAGGGGCCTAACCCCTGAGGGCTCCAACCCCAGCTCCAGGGGCCGAACCCCTGGGATCATCGACCACAGCTGCAGGGGCCCAACCCCTGAGCGAACGAACCATAACTCCAGGTGCCTAACCCCCGGGGGCCTCAACCCCAGCTCCAAGGGTCCAACCCCTGAGAGCCCGAACCATAGCTCCAGGGGCCTAACCCCTGGGTGCCCCAACTCCAGCTCCAGGGGTCCAACCCCTGAGGGCCGAACCGTAGCTCCAGGGGCATAACCCCTGGGGCCCCTACACCAGCTGCAGGGACCCAACCCCTGGGGGCCCCAACACCAGCTCCAGGGACCTAACCCCTGAGCGCCCGAACCATAGCTCCAGGGGCCTAAACCGTGGGGGCCCCAACAGCAGCTCCAGGGGCCCAACCCCTGAGCGCCAGAACAATACATCCAGGCGCCAAACCCGAGGGGGTCCCAACCCAAGGTCCTGGGGCCCAACCCCTGGGGGCCCCAACACCAGCTACAGGGGCCCAACAACTGAGCGCCCGAATCATAGCTCCAGGGGTTTAACCCCAGGGGGCCCGAACCCCAGCTCCAGGGGCCCCACCCCTGAGCGCCGAAACCAGAGCTCCAGGGACCTCACCCCTGGGGGCCCCAACACCAGCTCCAGGAGCCAAACCCCTGGGGGCCCCACAACCAGCTACAGTGGCCCAAACCCTGGAGGCCCCAACACCAGCTCCAGTGGCCCAACCCCTGAGTGTCCTAACCTTAACTCCATAGGCCTTACCCCCAGGGGCCCCAACACCAGCACCAGTGGCCCAACCCCTGGGGGCCCCAACACCAGCTCCAGTGGCCCAACCCCTGAGCGCCGGAACCATAGCTTCAGGGGCCCAACCCCTGAGCGCCCGAACCATAGCACTAGGGGCCTAATCCCTGGGTTCCCCAACACCAGCTCCAGGGGCCTAACCTCTGGGGGCACCAACACCAGCTCCAGGGGCCCAACCCCTGAGTGCCTGAACCATAGCTCCAAGGGCCCAACCCTTGAGCGCCTGAACCATAGCTACAGGGGACGAACCCCTGGGGGCCCCCACCCCACCTCCAAGGGCCCAACCCCTGAGCGCCCGAACCATAGCTTTAGGGGTTTAATTCCTGGGGGCCCCAACCCCAGCTCCCGGGGCTCAAACCCTGGGGACCCCAACACCAGCTCCAGAGGCCCAACCCCTGAGGACCCCAACCCCAGCTCCAGGGGCCCAACCCCTGAGGACCCCAACCCCAGCTCCAGGGGCCCAACCCCTGTGGGACCCAACACCAGCTCCAGGAGACGAACCCGTGGGGGCCCCAACACGAGCTCCAGGGGCCCAACCCCAGAGTGCCCGAACCATTGCTCCAGGGGCCCAACCCCTGAGCGCCCGAACGATAGCTATAGGGGACTCACCCCCAGGGGCCCCAACACCAGCTCCAGGGGCCCAACGCCTGGGGGCCCCAACACCAGCTCCCGTGGCCCAACCCCTGGGGGCCCCAATACCAACTCCAGAGGCCCAACCCCTGAGCGACCTAGCCATAGCTCCAAGGACCTAACCCCTGGGCTCCCCAATCCGAGCTCCAAGCGTCAAACCCCTGAGTGCCCGAACCATAGCTCCAGGGGCCTAACCCCCAGGGGCCCGAATCCCAGCTCCAGGGGCCCAACCCCTGGGGGCCCCAACACTAGCTCCAGGGGCTCAACGCCTGAGCGTCCGAACCATAGCTCCAGGGGCCAAACCCCCGGGGGCTCCAACCCCAGCTCCAGGGGTCGAACCCCTGGGATCATCGACCACAGCTGCAGGGGCCCAACCCCTGAGCGAACGAACAATAACTCCAGGTGCCTAACCCCCGGGGGCCCCAACCCCAGCTCCAAGGGTCCAACCCCTCAGAGCCCGAAACATAGCTCCAGGGGCCTAACCCCTGGGTGCCCCAACTCCAGCTCCAGGGGTCCAACCCCTGAGGGCCGAACCGTAGCTCCAGGGGCCTAACCCCTGGGGCCCCAACACCAGCTCCAGGGACCCAACCCCTGGGGGCCCCAACACGAGCTCCAGGGTCCTAACCCCTGAGCGCCCGAACCATAGCTCCAGGGGCCTAAACCTTGGGGACCCCAACAGCAGCTCCAGGGGCCCAACCCCTGAGCGCCAGAACAATACCTCCAGGGGCCAAACCCGAGGGGGTCCCAACCCAAGGTCCTGGGGCCCAACCCCTGGGGGCCCCAAAACCAGCTACAGGGGCCCAACAACTGAGCGCCTGAATCATAGCTCCAGGGGCTTAACCCCAGGGGGCCCGAACCCCAGCTCCAGGGGCCTCACCCCTGAGTGCCGAAACCAGAGCTCCAGGGACCTCACCCCTGGGGGCCCCAACACCAGCTCCAGGAGCCAAACCCCTGGGGGCCCCAAACCAGCTACAGTGGCCCAAACCCTGGAGGCCCCAACACCATCTCTGGGGCCCAACCCCTGAGTGTCCTAACCTTAGCTCCATAGGCCTTACCCCCAGGGGCCCCAACACCAGCACCAGTGGCCCAACCCCTGGGGGCACCAGCACCAGCTCCAGGGGCCCAACCCCTGAGTGCCTGAACCATAGCTCCAAGGGCCCAACCCTTGAGCTCCCGGACCACAGCTCCAGTGGCCTCACCCCTGGGGGCCCCAACACCAGCTCCAGGGGTCCAACCCCTGGGGACCCCAACACCAGCTCCAGAGGCCCAACCCCTGGGGGCACCAACATCAGCTCCAGGGACCCAACCCCTGAGCGCCGGAAACATAGCTCCAGGGGCCTAACCCCTGAGGGCACCAACCACAGCTCCAAGGGCCGAACACCTGAGCGCCCAAACCATAGCTCCAGGGGCATAACCCCTGGGGGCCCCTACCCCAGCTCCAGCTGCTCAACCCCTGGGGACCCCAAGACCAGCTCCACGGGCCCAACCCCTAAGCATCGGGACTATAGCTCCAGGGGCCTAACCCCCGGGGGCCCAACTCCAGCTACAGGGGCCCAACCCCTGGGGCCCTCGACCCCAGCTCCAAAGGCCCAGCCGCAGAGCGCCCGAAGAAAAGCTCCAGGGGCCTAACCCCTGGGGGCCCCAACACCAGCTGCAGGGGCCCAACCACTGGGGGCCAAAATACCAGCTCCAGGGTCCCAACCCCTGAGCGCCCGAACCATAGCTCCAGCGTCCCAACACCTGAGCACCCGAACCATAGCTCCAGGGGTCTAACTCCTGGGGACCCCAACACCAGCTCCAGGGGCCCAACCCCTGAGCGCCCGATCCATAGCTCGAGGGGCCCAACCCCTGGGGGCCCCAACACCAGCTCCAGTGGCCCAACCCCTGGGAGTTCCAACACCAGCTCCAGGGGCCCAACCCCTGAGCGCCTGAACCATAGCTCCAGTGGCATAAACTCCGGGGGCCCCAACCCCAGCTCCAGCGGCCCAACCCCTGGGAGTCCCAACACCAGCTCCAAGAGCCCAAACCCTGGGGGCCCTAACACCAGTTCCAGGGGCCCAAATCCAGAGCGCCCGAACCATAGCTCCAAGGGTCCAACCCCTGAGCGCCCGAACCACAGCTCTAGGGGCCCAACCCCTGAGGGCCCCATCCCCAGCTCCATTAGCCCAACCCCTGAGGCCCTCGACCTGAGCTCCAAAGGCTCAACCCCTGAGCGCCCGAACAATAGCTCCAGAGGCCTAACCCCCGGTGGCCCCAATCCCAGCTCCAGGGGCACAACCCCTGGTGGCCCCAACACCAGCTCCAGGGGCCCAACCCCTGAGCGCCCGATACATAGCTCCAGGGACCTAACCCCTGGGGGCCCCAACACCAGGTCCAGGGGCCCAACGCTTGGGGGCCCCAACACCAGCTGCTTTGGCCCCACCCCAGGGGCCCCAACACCAGCTCCAGGGGCCCAACCCCTGAGCGCTCTAACTATAGCTCCAAGGGTCTAACCCCTGGGCTCCCTAACCCCAGCTCCATGGGTCCAACCCCTGAGCGCCCGAACCATAGCTCCAGGGGCCTAGCCCCCGGGGGCCCCAAACCCAGCTCCAGGAGCCGAACTCCTAGAGGCCCTAACAGCAGCTCCAGGGGCCAAACCCCTGGGGGCCCCAACACCAGCTCCAGGGGCCTAACCCCTGGGGGTCCCAACACCAGCTCCAGGGGCCCAACCCCTGAGTGCCGAAACATAGCTCTAGTGGCCTAACCTCTGGAAACCCCCACCTGAGCTCTAAGGGCCCAACCCCTGAGCTCCCGAACCATAGTTCCAGAGGGCTAACCTCTGGAGGCCCCAACCCCAGCTCCAGGGGCCCAACCCCTGGGGGCTCCAACACCAGCTCCAGGGGCCCAACCCCTAAGCCCCCGAACCATAACTCCAGGGGCATAACCCCTGGGGGCCGCAACCTCAGCTCCAGGGGCCCAACCCCTGGAGACCCCAACACCAGCTCCAGGGGCACAACCCCTGAGCGCCCGAACCATAGCTCCAGGGGCCTAACCCCCGGGGGCCCTAACCCCAGTTCCAGGTGCTCAACCCCTGGGGGCCCCAACACCAGCTCCAGGGGTCCAACCCCTGGGGGCCCCAACACCAGCTCCAGGGGTCCAACCCCTTGGGGCACCAACATCAGCTCCAAGGGTCCAACCCCTGAGCGCTCGAGCCACAGATAAAGGGGACTAACCCCCGGGGGCCCCAACCTCAGCTCCAGGGGCCCAACCCCTGGAGACCCAAAGACAACCTCCAGGGGCCCAACCCCTGAGCGCCCGAACCATAGCTCTAGGGGCATAACCCCCGGGGGCCCCAACCTCAGCTCCAGGGGCCCAACCCCTGGAGGCCCCAACACCAGCTCCAGGGGCCCAACCCCAGAGCCTGCGAACCATATCTCCAGGGGCCGAAACCCTGAGAGCCCGAACCATAGTTCCAGGGGCCTCACGCTGAGGGCCCCAACACAGCTCCAGGGGCCCAACCCCTGGAGACCCGAACACCAGTTCCAGTGGCCCAACCCCTTGGGGCCCCAACACCAGCTCCAGAGGCCCAACCCCTGGGGACCCGAACACCAGCTCCAGTGACCCAACCCCTTGGGGACCCAACATCAGCTCCAGGGGCCCAATCCCTGATCACCCTAACCATAAGACCAAGGGCCTATCCCCTGGGGCCGCACCACCAGTTCCAGGGGCCCAAATCCTGGGGCCCCAACACCAGCTCTAGGAGCCCAACCCCTGGGGGACCCAACACCAGCTCCAGGGGCCAAAACCCTCAGAGCCCGAACCATAGCTCCAGGGACGTAACCCCTGGAGGCCCCGACCCCAGCTCCAAGGGCTCAACCTCTGAGCGCCCGAACCATAGCTCAAGGGGCCTAACCCCTGGGTTCCCCAACCCCAGCTCCAAGGTTCTAACCCCTGAGCGCCCGAACCATATTTTCAGGGGCCTAACCCCCGGGGGTCCCCAACCCCAGTTCCAGTCGTCCAACCTCTGCGGTCCCCAACACCAGATCCAGGGGCCCAACCTCTGAGCGCCCTAACCATGGCTCCAGGGGCTAACCCCTGGGGGCCCCCACCCCAGCTGCAAGGGCCCAACTCCTGACCGCACGCACCAAAGCTCCAGGGGCCTAACCCCTGGGGGCCGAAACACCAGCTCCAGGGGCCCAACCCTTGGAGACCCCAACACCAGCTCCAGGAGCCTAACCCCTGAGCGCTCGAACCACAACTGCAGGGGCCTAACCCCTGGAGGACCCAACAACAGCTCCAGGGGACCAACCCTTGATTGCCCGAACAATACCTCAAGGAGCTTAACCCCTGGGGGCCCCAACACCAGCTCCAGGGGCCCAACCCCTGAGCGCCTGAAGCATAGCTCCAGATGCCTAACCCCTGGGGGCAACCACCCCAGCTCCAAAGGCCCTATCCCTGAGCGCCCGAACCCCCAGCTCCAGGGGCCCAACCCCTGGGGGCTCCAACACCAGCTCCAGGGGCCTAACCCCTTTGCGCCCTAACCATAGCTCCAAGGGCCTAACAACTGGGCTCCCCAACCCCAGCTCAAAGGGTCCAACCCCTGGGGGCCCCAACACCAGCTTCAGGAGCCCAATCCCTGGGGGCTCCAACACCAGGTCCAGGGGACCAACCCCAGAGCGCCCGAACCATAGCTCCAGGGGCCCAACCCCTGAGCGCCCGAACCATAGCTCCAGGGGTCTAAGCACCGGGGGCCTGAACCCCAGCTCCAGGGGCCCAACCCCTGGGGGCCCCAACACCGGCTCCAGGGGCACAACCCCTGGGGGCTCCAACACTAGCTCCAGGGGCCCAACCAATGAGCGCCCGAACCATATCTCCAGGGGCCTAACCCTGGGGACGCAACACCAGCTCCAGGGGCCCAACCCCTGAGCGCCCGAACAATACCTCCAGGGGCCTAACCCCTGGGGGCCCCAACACCAGCTCCAGGCGCCCAACCGCTGAGCGCCCGAACCATAGCTCCAGGGGACGAACCCCTGGGGGCCCCCACCCCACCTCCAAGGGCCCAACCCCTGAGCGCCCGAACCATAGCTCTAGGGGTTTAACTCCTGGGGGCCCCAACCCCAGCTCCTGGGGCCCAAACCCTGGGGACCCCAACACCAGCTCCGGGGGCCCAACACCTGAGGACCCCAACCCCAGCTCCAGGGGCCCAACCCCTGAGGTCCCCAACCCCAGCTCCAGGGGCCCAACCCCTGTGGGACCCAACACCAGCTCCAGGAGCCCAATCCGTGGGGGCCCCAACACCAGCTCCAGGGGCCCAACCCCAGAGTGCCTGAACCATTGCTCCAGGGGCCTAATCCCTGGGTTCCCCAACACCAGCTCCAGGGGACCAACCCCTGGGGTCCCCAACACCAGCTCTAGGGGCCTAACCTCTGGGGGCACAAACACCAGCTCCAGGGGCCCAACCCCTGAGTGCCTGAACCATAGCTCCAAGGGCCCAACCCTTGAGCTCCCGAACCACAGCTCCAGTGGCCTCACCCCTGGGGGCCCCAACACCAGCTCCAGGGGTCCAACTCCTGGGGACCCCAACACCAGCTCCAGAGGCCCAACCTCTGGGGGCACCAACATCAGCTCTAGGGACCCAACCCCTGAGCGCCCTAACCATAGCTCGAAGGGCCTAACTCCTGGGCTCCGCAACTCCAGCTCCAAGGGTCCAACCACTCAGCGCCCGAACCATAGCTCCAGGGGCTTAGCCCCCGGGGGACCCAACCCCAGCTCCATGGGCCCAACCCCTGGGGGCCCCAACACCAGCTCCAGGTGCCCAACCCCTGAGCGCCCTAACCATAGGTCCAGGGGCCTAACCCCTGAGGGCCCCAACCCCAGCTCCAAGGGCCCAACCCTTGAGAGCCGGAAACAGCTCCAGGGGCCTAACCCCTGAGGGCACCAACCACAGCTCCAAGGGCCGAACACCTGAGCGCCCAAACCATAGCTCCAGGGGCATAACCCCTGGGGGCCCCTACCCCAGCTCCAGCTGCTCAACCCCTGGGGACCCCAAGACCAGCTCCACGGGCCCAACCCCTAAGCATCGGGACTATAGCTCCAGGGGCCTAACCCCCGGGGGCCCAACTCCAGCTACAGGGGCCCAACCCCTGGGGCCCTCGACCCCAGCTCCAAAGGCCCAGCCGCAGAGCGCCCGAACAAAAGCTCCAGGGGCCCAACCCCTGGGGGCCCCAACACCAGCTGCAGGGGCCCAACCCCTGGAGGCCCCAACACCAGCTCCAGTGGCCCAACCCCATAGCCTGCGAACCATATCTCCAGGGGCCAAAACCCTGAGAGCCCGAACCATAGTTCCAGGGGCCTCACCCTGGGGGCCACAACACCAGCTCCAGGGGCCCAACCCCTGGGGACCCGAACACCAGTTCCAGTGGCCCAACCCCTTGGGGCCCCAACACCAGCTCCAGAGGCCCAACCCCTGGGGACCCGAACACCAGCTCCAGTGGCCCAACCCCTTGGGGACCCAACATGAGCTCCAGTGGCCCAATCCCTGATAACCCTAACCATAAGACCAAGGGCCTATCCCCTGGGGCCGCAACACCAGTTCCAGGGGCCCAAATCCTGGGGCCCCACACCAGCTCCAGGGGCCCAACCCCTGGGGGACCCAACACCAGCTGCAGGGGCCCAACCCCTGGAGGCCCCAACACCAGCTCCAGGGGCCCAACCCCATAGCCTGCGAACCATATCTCCAGGGGCCAAAACCCTGAGAGCCCGAACCATAGTTCCAGGGGCCTCACCCTGGGGGCCACAACACCAGCTCCAGGGGCCCAACCCCTGGGGACCCGAACACCAGTTCCAGTGGCCCAACCCCTTGGGGCCCCAACACCAGCTCCAGAGGCCCAACCCCTGGGGACCCGAACACCAGCTCCAGTGGCCCAACCCCTTGGGGACCCAACATGAGCTCCAGTGGCCCAATCCCTGATAACCCTAACCATAAGACCAAGGGCCTATCCCCTGGGGCCGCACCACCAGTTCCAGGGGCCCAAATCCTGGGGCCCCACACCAGCTCCAGGGGCCCAACCCCTGGGGGACCCAACACCAGCTCCAGGGGCCAAAACCCTCAGGGCCCGAACCATAGCTCCAGGGACATAACCCCTGGAGGCTCCGACCCCAGCTCCAAGGGCTCAACCTCTGAGCGCCCGAACCATAGCTCAAGGGGCCTAACCCCTGGGGGCCCCAACCCCAGCTCCAGGGGCCGAACCCCTGGGAGCCCCAACACCAGCTCCAGGTGCGCAACCCCGGAGCGCCCGAACCATAGTTCCAGGGGCCTAACCCCCGGGGGCCCCAACCCCAGCTCCAGGGGCCCAACAACTGGGGCCCTCGACCCCAGCTCCAGGGGTCCAACCCCTGAGCGCCCGAACGATAGCTCCAGGGGCCTAACCCCCAGGGGCCCCAACCCCAGCTCCAGGGGCCCAACCCCTGAGCGCTCGAAACATAGCTCCAGGGGCCTAACCCCCGGGGGCCCGAACCGCAGCTCGAGGGGCCGCACCCCTGGGGGTCCGAACTATACCTCCAGGGACGTAACCCCTGGGGGCCCCAACACCAGCCTCAGGGGCCGAACCACTGAGCGCCCGAACCATAGGTCCAGGGGCCTAACCCCTGGGGGCCTCAACACCAGGTCCATGGGCCAAACCCCTGGTGGCCCCAACACCAGCTCCAGGGGCCCAACCCCTGAGCGCCCGAACCATAGCCCCAGGGGCCTAACCCCTGGGGGCCCCAACACCAGCTCCAGGGGCCCAACCCCCGGGGGCCCCTACACCAGCTCCGGGGGCCCAACCCCTGAGCGCCCGAACCATAGCTCCAGGGGCCTAACACCCGGGGGGTCCAACCCCAGCTCCAGGGGCCCAACCCCTGGGGGCCCCAACACCAGCTTCATGGGCCCAACCCCTGAGCACCCAAACCATAGCCCCAGGGTCCTAACTCCTGGGGGCCCCAACACCAGCTACAGGGGCCTAACCCCTGGGGGCCCCAAGACCAGCTCCAGGCGTCAAACCCCTGGGGCCCCCAAAACCAGCTCCAGGGACCCCACACCTGAGCGCCCGAATCATAGCTCCAGGGGCCTAACCACCGAGTGCCCCAACCCAAGCTCCAGAGGCCCAAACCCTGGGGGCCCCAAGACCAGCTCCAGGCGTTCAACCCCTGGGGCCCCAAAAACCAGCTCCAGGGGCCCAACCCCTGAGCGCCCGAACCATAGCTCCAGGGGCCTAACCACCGGGTGCCCCAACCCAAGCTCCAGAGGCCCAAACCCAGGGGGCCCCAACACCAGCTCCAGGGGCCCAACCCCTGGGGGCCCCAAAACCAGCTCCAGTAGCCCAACCCCTGGTGGCCCCAAGACCAGCTCCAGGGGCCTAACCCCTGAGCTCCCTAACCATAGCTCCAAGGGCCTAACCCCTGGGCTCCCCAACCCCATCTCCAAGAGTCCAAGCCCTGAGTGCCCGAACCATAGCTCCAGGGGACCAACCCGTGGGGGCCCCAACATCAGCTCCAAGGGACCAACCCCTGAGCGTCCGAACCATAGCTCAAGGGGCCTAACCCCTGGGGGCCCCAACACCAGCTCCACGGGCTGAACCCCTAGGAGCCCCAACACCAGCTCCAGAAGCCTAACCCCAGGGGGCCCCAACATCAGCACCAGGGGCCGAACTCCAGAGCGCCTGAACCATAGCTCCAGGGGCCCAACCCCTGAGCGCCCGAACCATCGCTCCAGGGGCCTCACCCCTGGGGGACCCAACACCAGCTCCAGGGGCCCAACCCCTGGGGACTCAACACCAGCTACAGTGGCCAAGCCCCTGGGTGCCCCAACACCAGCTCCAGGGCCCCAACCCCTGAGCGCCCTTACCATAGCTCCAAGGGCCTAACCCCTGGGTTCCCCAACCCCAGCTCCAAGGTTCTAACCCCTGAGCGCCCGAACCATAGCTTCAGGGGCCTAAACCCCGGGGGTCCCCAACCCCAGTTCCAGTCGTCCAACCTCTGGGGCCCGAACCATGGCTCCAGGGGCCTAACCCCTGGGGGAACCCACCCCAGCTCCAAGGGCCCAACCCCTGACCGCACGCACCAAAGCTCCAGGGGCCTAACCCCTGGGGGCCTCAACACCAGGTCCATGGGCCAAACCCCTGGTGGCCCCAACACCAGCTCCAGGGGCCTAACCCCTGAGCGCCCGAACCATAGCCCCAGGGGCCTAACCCCTGGGGGCCCCAACACCAGCTCCAGGGGCCCAACCCCCGGGGGCCCCTACACCAGCTCCGGGGGCCCAACCCCTGAGCGCCCGAACCATAGCTCCAGGGGCCTAACACCCGGGGGGACCAACCCCAGCTCCAGGGGCCCAACCCCTGGGGGCCCCATCACCAGCTTCATGGGCCCAACCCCTGAGCACCCAAACCATAGCCCCAGGGTCCTAACTCCTGGGGGCCCCAACACCAGCTACAGGGGCCTAACCCCTGGGGGCCCCAAGACCAGCTCCAGGCGTCAAACCCCTGGGGCCCCCAAAACCAGCTCCAGGGACCCCACACCTGAGCGCCCGAATCATAGCTCCAGGGGCCTAACCACCGAGTGCCCCAACCCAAGCTCCAGAGGCCCAAACCCTGGGGGCCCCAAGACCAGCTCCAGGCGTTCAACCCCTGGGGCCCCAAAAACCAGCTCCAGGGGCCCAACCCCTGAGCGCCCGAACCATAGCTCCAGGGGCCTAACCACCGGGTGCCCCAACCCAAGCTCCAGAGGCCCAAACCCAGGGGGCCCCAACACCAGCTCCAGGGGCCCAACCCCTGGGGGCCCCAAAACCAGCTCCAGTAGCCCAACCCCTGGTGGCCCCAAGACCAGCTCCAGGGGCCTAACCCCTGAGCTCCCTAACCATAGCTCCAAGGGCCTAACCCCTGGGCTCCCCAACCCCATCTCCAAGAGTCCAAGCCCTGAGTGCCCGAACCATAGCTCCAGGGGACCAACCCGTGGGGGCCCCAACATCAGCTCCAAGGGACCAACCCCTGAGCGCCCGAACCATAGCTCAAGGGGCCTAACCCCTGGGGACCCCAACACCAGCTCCACGGGCTGAACCCCTAGGAGCCCCAACACCAGCTCCAGAAGCCTAACCCCAGGGGGGCCCCAACATCAGCACCAGGGGCCGAACTCCAGAGCGCCTGAACCATAGCTCCAGGGGCCCAACCCCTGAGCGCCCGAACCATCGCTCCAGGGGCCTCACCCCTGGGGGACCCAACACCAGCTCCAGGGGCCCAACCCCTGGGGACTCAACACCAGCTACAGTGGCCAAGCCCCTGGGTGCCCCAACACCAGCTCCAGGGCCCCAACCCCTGAGCGCCCTTACCATAGCTCCAAGGGCCTAACCCCTGGGTTCCCCAACCCCAGCTCCAAGGTTCTAACCCCTGAGCGCCCGAACCATAGCTTCAGGGGCCTAAACCCCGGGGGTCCCCAACCCCAGTTCCAGTCGTCCAACCTCTGGGGCCCGAACCATGGCTCCAGGGGCCTAACCCCTGGGGGCCCCCACCCCAGCTCCAAGGGCCCAACCCCTGACCACACGCACCAAAGCTCCAGGGGCCTTACCCCTGGGGGCCTCAACACCAGCTCCAGGGGCCCAACCCCTGAGCGCACGAACCATAGCTCCAGGGGTCTAAGCACCGGGGGCCTGAACCCCAGCTCCAGGGGCCCAACCCCTGGGGGCCCCAACACAAGCTCCAGGGGCCCAACCCCTGAGCGTTTGAACCAGAGCTCCAGTAGCCTTACCCCCGGGGGCCCCAACCCCAGGTCCAGGGGCTCAACCCCTGGGGGCCCCAACACCAGCTCAAGGGGCCCAACCCGTGGGGGCCCCAACACCATCTCCAGGGGCCCAACCCCTGGGGGCCCCAACACCAGTTCCAGGGGGCCAACCCCTGGGGGCCCCAACACCAGCTCCAGGGGACCAACCCCTGAGCGTCCGAACCATAGCTCCAGGGTCCTAACCCCCGTGGGTCCCAACCCCATCTCCAGGAGTCCAACCCCTGGGGGCCCCAACAACAGCTCCAGGGGCCCAACCCTAGAGCGCCCGAACCATAGCTCCAGGGGCTAAACCCCTGAGCGCCCGAACCATAGCTCCAGGGGCCTCACCCCTGGGGGCCCCAACACCAGCTCCAGTGGCCCAACCCTTGAGCGCCCTAACCGTAGCTCCAAGGGCCTAACCCCTGGGCTCCCCAACCCCAGCTCCAAGGGTCCAAACCCTGAGCGCCCAAACCATAGCTCCAGGGACCTAACCCCCGGGGGCCCCAACCCCAGCTCCAGGGGTCCAACCCCTGGGGGCCCCAACACGAGCTCCAGGGGCCCAACACCTGGGGGTCCAAACACCAGCACCAGGAGCCCAACCCCTGGGGGCCCCAACACCAGCTTCAGGGGCCCAACCCCTGGGTGCCCCAACCCCTGCTCCAGGGGCCCTAACCCTGGAGGCCCCAACACCAGCTCCAGGAATCCAACCCCTGGGGGTCTCAACACCAGCTCCAGTGGCCAAACCCCTGAGCGCCCGAAATATAGCTCAATGGACCCAATCCCTGAGTGCCCGAACCATAGTTCCATGGGCCTCATCCCTGGGGGCTCTAACACCAGCTACAGGGGCCCAACCCCTGGGGACCCCAACACCAGCTGCAGTGGTTCAACCCCTGGGGACCCCAACATCAGCTCCAAGGGCCCAATCCCTGAATGCCCGAACCATAGCTCCAGGGGCCTAACCCCTGGGGGCCCCAGCCGCAGCTCCAAGGGCCCAACCCCTGAGTGCCGGAACCATAGCTCCAGGGACCTACCCCTGGGGGCCTCAACCTCAGCACCAAGGGCCCAACCCCTGTGGGCCCGAACCATAGCTCCAGGGGCCTAACCCCCGATGGCTCAAACCCCAGCTCCAAGGGCCCAACCCCTGAGCGCCCGAACCATAGCTCCATCGGCCTAACAACTGGGGGCCCCAACCGTAGCTCCAAGGGCCCAACCCCTGAGCTCCCGAACCATAGCTCTACGGTCCTAACCCCCGGGGGCCCAAACCCCAGCTCCAAGGGCCCAACCACTGAGTACGTGAACCATAGCTACAGGTGCCTAACCTCCGGGGGCCCCAATCCTAGCTCCAGGGGCCCAACCCCTGGGGACCCCAATACCAGATCCAGGGGTCCAACCCCTGAGCGCCCGAACCATAGCTCCAGGTGCCTAACCCTGGGGGCCACAACACCAGCTTCAGGGGCCCAACCCCTGGGGGACCCAACGCCAGTTCCAGGGGCCTAACCCCTGGGGGTCCCAGCACCAGCTCCAGGGGCCCAACCCCTGAGAGCCTGAACCATAGCTCCAGGGGCCTCACCCCTGGGCTCACCAAACCCAGCTCCAAGGGTCCAACCCCTGAGCGCCCGAACCATAGCTCAAGGGGCCTAACCCCCGAGGGCCCCAACCCGAGCTCCAGGGGCCCAAACCCTGGGGGCACCAACATAAGCTCCAGGAGCCCAACCCCTGGGGGCCTGAACACCAGCTCCAGGGGCCCAACCCCTGGGGACCCCAACACCAGATCCAGGGGTCCAACCCCTAAGCGCCCGAACGATAGCTCCAGGGGCCTAACCCATGGGGGCACCCACCCCAGCTGCAAGTGCCCAACGTCTGAGCGCCCAAACCATAGTTCCAGGTGCCTAACCCCTGTGGGCCCCAACCCCAGCTCCAGGGGCCCAAACCCTGGGGGCCCCAACACCACCTCCAGGGACCGAACCCCTGAGAGCCCGAACCATAGCTCCAGTGGCCTAACCCCCGGGGGCCCCAACCCCAGCTCCAGGGGCCCAAACCCTGGGGGCCCCAACACCAGATTCAGGGATACAACCCCTGGGGGCCCAAACACCAGCTCCAGGGGCCCAACCCCTGAGCGCCCGAACAATACCTCCAGGGTCCTAACCCCTGGGAGCCCCAACACCAGCTCCAAGGGTCCGACCCCTGAGCGCCCGAACCACAGCTCCAGGGGCCTAACCCGCGGGGGCCCAAACCCCAGCTCCAGGTGTCCAACCCCTGGGGGCTTCAACACCAGCTCCAGGGGCCCAACCCCTGAGCGCCGAACCATAGGTCCAGGGGACTAACCCCTGGGGGCCCCCACCCCAGCTCCACAGGCCCACCCGCTGAGCGCCAGAACGATAACTCCAGGGGCCTAACCCCTTTGGGCCCCAAACCCAGCTCCTGGAGCCCAACCCCTTGGGGCCCCAACACCAGCTAAAGGGGCCCAACCCCTGAGCGCCCGAACCATAGCTCCAGGGGCCTAACCCCTGGGGCCCCAACACCAGCTCCAGGGGCCCAACCCCTGGGGGCCCCAACACCAGCTCCAGGGGCCTAACCCATGAGCGCCCGAACCATAGCTCCAGGGGTCTCATCCCTGGGGGCCCCAACACCAGCTGCAGAGACTCAACCCCTGGGGGCCCGAACACGAGATCCAGTGGCCGAACCCCTCGGGGCCCCAACACCAGCTCCAGGGGACGAACCCCTGAGCGCTCGAACAATACTTCCAGGGGCCTAACCCCTGGGGGCCCCAACACCAGCTCCAGGGACCCAACCCCTGAGCGCCTGAACCATAGCTCCAGGGGCCTAACCCCTGGGGGCCCCTCCCCAGCTCCAAAGGCCGTATCCCTGAGCCCCCGAACCATAGCTCCAGGGGCCTAACCCGTGGGGGCCGAAACCCCATCTCCAGGGGCCCAACCCCTGGAGACCCCAACACCAGCTCCAGGAGCCTAACCCCTGAGCGCTCGAACCATAGCTCCAGAGGCCTAACCCCCGGGGGCCCCAACCCCAGCTCCAGGGGCCAAAACCCTGGGGGCCCCAACACCAGATTCAGGGATACAACCCCTGGGGGCCCGAACACCAGCTCCAGGGGCCCAACCCATGAGCGCCCGAACCACAGCTCCAGGGGCCTAACCCGCGGGGGCCCAAACCCCAGCTCCAGGTGTCCAACCCCTGGGGGCTTCAACACCAGCTCCAGGGGCCCAACCCCTGAGCGCTGAACCATAGGTCCAGGGGCCTAACCCCTGGGGGCCCCCACCCCAGCTCCACAGGCCCACCCGCTGAGCGCCAGAACGATAGCTCCAGGGGCCTAACCCCTTTGGGCCCCAACCCCAGCTCCTGGAGCCCAACCCCTTGGGGCCCCAACACCAGCTAAAGGGGCCCAACCCCTGAGCGCCCGAACCATAGCTCCAGGGGCCTAACCCCTGGGGCCCCAACACCAGCTCCAGGGGCCCAACCCCTGGGGGCCCCAACACCAGCTCCAGGGGCCCAACCCCTGAGCGCCCGAACCATAGCTCCAGGGGCTTAAACCCTGGGGACCCCAAAACCAGCACCAGGGGCCCAACCCCTGGGAGCTCCAACACCAGCTCCAGGGGCCCAACCCCAGAGCGCCCAAACCATAGCTCCAGGGGCCTAACCCATGAGCGCCCGAACCATAGCTCCAGGGGCCTAATCCCTGGGGGCCCCAACACCAGATCCAGTGGCCGAACCCCTCGGGGCCCCAACACCAGCTCCAGGGGACGAACCCCTGAGCGCCCGAACAATACTTTCAGGGGCCTAACCCCTGGGGGACCGAACACCAGCTCCAGGGACCCAACCCCTGAGCGCCCGAACCATAGCTCCAGGGGCCTAACCCCTGGGGGCCCCCACCCCAGCTCCAATGACCCAACCCCTGAGCGCCCGAACCATAGCTCCAGGGGCCCAACCCCTGAGCGCCCGAACCACAGCTCCAGGGGTCTCACCCCTGGGGGCTCCAACACCAGCTCCAGGGAGCAAACCCCTATGGGCCCCAACACCAGCTTCAGTGGCCCAACCCTTGGGGGCCCCAACACCAGCTCCAGGGGCCCAACCCCTGGGGGCCCCAACACCAGCTCCAGGGGCCCAACCCATGAGCGCCCGAACCATAGCTCCAGGGACCTAACCACTGGGGGCCCCAAACCCAGCTCCAGGGGCCCAACCCCTGGGGGCCCCAACACGAGCTCCAGGGTCCCAACCCCTGAGCGCCCGAACCTTAGCTCCAGGGGCCTAACCCCCGGGGGCCCCAACCCCAGCTGCATTAGCCCAACCCCTCGGGGCTCCAACACCAGCTCCAGGAGCCCAACCCCAGAGCGCCCGATCCATTGCTACAGGGGCCCAACCCCTGAGCGCCCGAACCAGAGCTCCAGGGGTCTCACCCCTGTGGGCTCCAACACCAGCTCCAGGGACCAAACCCCTGGGGGCCCCAACACCAGTTTCAGTGGCCCAACCCCTGGGGGCTCCAACACTAGATCCAGGGGCCCAACCCCAGAGCGCCCGAACCATAACTCCAGGGGCCAAACCCCTGAGAGCCCGAACTATAGCTACAGGGGCCTCACCCCTGGGGGCAACACCACCAGTTAAAGTGGCCCAACCCCTGGGGGCCAAAACTCCAACTCCAGTGTCCCATCCCTTGGGGGCCTCAACTCCAGCAACAGGGGACCAACCCCTGACCGCCCTAACTATAACGTCAAGGGCCTAATCCCTAGGCTCCCCAACTCCAGGTCCAAGGGTCCAACCCCTGGGGGCCACAACACCAGCTCCAGGGGCCCAACCTCTCAGCGCCCGAATCATAGCTCCAGGGGTCTAACCCCTGGGGGCCCCAACACCATCTCCAGGGGCCGAACTCCTGAGCGCCCGAACCATTTCTCCAGGGGCCTAACCCCTGGGGGCCTCCACCCCAGCTCCAAGGGCCCAACCCCTGAGCGCCCGAACCATAGCTCCAAGGGCCTAATCCCTGGGGGCTCGAAAACCATAGCTCCAGGGGTCCAACCCCTGGGTGCCTCAACACGAGCTCCAGGGGCCGAACCAATGAGTGCATGAATCATAACTCCAGGGGCCTAACTCCTGGGGCCCCAACACAAGGTCCAGGGGCCAAACCCCTGGGGGCCCCAACACTAGCTCCAGGGGCCCAACCCCTAAGCGCCCAAACCATAGCTCCATGAGCCTAACCCCTGGGGGCCCCAACCCCAGCTCCAGGTGCTCAACCCCTGGGGATCCCAACACCAGCTCCAGGGACCCAACCCCTCAGCACCCGAACCATAGCTCCAGGGGCCTAACCCCCAGGGGCCCCAAACCCAGCTCCAGGAGCCCAACCCCAGGGGCCCTCGACCCCAGTTCCAGGAGCCCAACCCTTGAGAGCTCGAACCATAGCTTCAGGGTCCCAACCCCTGGGGGACTCAACACCAGCTCCAGAGGCCAAAACCCTGAGCGTACGAACCATAGCTCCAGGGGCCTAACCCCCGGGGGCCCCAACCCCAGCTCCAGGGGCCAAACCTCTGGGTGTCCCAAGACCAGCTCCACGAGCCCAACCCCTGGGGGCTCCAACACCAGCTCCAGGGGCCCAACCACAGAGCGCCCAAACCATAGCTCCAGGGGCTCAACCCCTGAGCGCCCGAACCATAGTTGCAGGAGTCTCACAGGTGGGGGCCCCAACAGCAGCTCCAGGGGCCCAACCCCTGGGGTCTCCAACACCAGCTCCAGTGGCCCAACCCCTGTGGGAAGCAACACCAGCTCCAAGGACCCAACCCCTGAGCGCCCTAACCATAGCTCCAAGGCCTCAACCCTGGGCTCCCCAACTCCAGTTCCAAGGGCCCAACCCCTGAGCGCCCGAACCATAGCTCCAGAAGCCTAACCCCTGGGGGCCCCCACCCCAGCTCCAAGGGCTCAACCCTTGAGCGCCCGAACCATAGCTCCAGGGGCCTAATCCCTGGGGGTCCCAACCCCAGCTCCAGGGGCCGAACACCTCGGGGCCCCAACACCAGCTCCAGGGGCCCAACCCCTGAGCGCCCGAACCATAGCTCCAGGGGCCTAACCCCCGGGGGCCCGAACCCCAGCTTCAGAGGCCCAACCCCTGGGGGCCCCAACACCAGCTCCAGGAGCCCAATCCCTGGGGGCCCCAGCACCAGCTCCAGGACCTCAACCCTTGGGGGCCCCAGCACCAGGTCCAGGGGCCCAAACCCTGAGAGCCCGAACCATAGCTCCAGGGGCCCAACCCCTGAGCGTGCGAACCATAGCTCCAGGGGCATCACCCCTGGGGGCCCTGACACCCGCTACAGGGGCCCAACCCCTGAGGTCCTCAACACCAGCTCCAGTGGCCCAACCCTTGTGGTATCCAACCACAGCTCCAGGGGCCCAAAACCTGAGCGCCCGAACCATAGCTCCAGGAGCCTAACCCCTGGGGGCCCCCACCCTAGCTCCAAGGGCTCAACCCTTGAGCGCCCGAACCATAGCTCCAGGGGCCTAATCCCTGGGGGTCTCAACCCCAGCTACAGGGGCCCAACCCCTGGGGGCCCCAACACCAGCTCCAGGGGCCCAACTCCTGAGAGCCCGAACCATAGCTCCAGGGACCTAACCCCTGGGGATCCAACACCAGCTCCAGGGGCCCAACCCCTGAGCGCCCGAACAATACTTCCAGGGGCCGAACCCCTGGGGGCCTCAACACCAGCTCCAGGGGCCCAACCCCTGAGCGCCAGAACCATAGCTTCAGGGGTCTAACCCCTGGGGGTCCCAAAACCAGCTCCAGGGACAAAACCCCTTGGGGCCCCAACACCAGCTCCAGGAGCCCAAGCCCTGGGGGCCCAAACACCAGCTCCAGGGGCCCAACCCCTGAGCGCCCGAACCATGGCTACAGTGGCCCAAACCCTGAACGCCCGAATGATAGCTCCAGGGGCCTCACCCCTGGGGGCCCTAACACCAGCTACAGGGACCCAACCCCTGGGGGCCCCAACACCAGCTCCAGTGGCCCACCCCCTAGGGGCCCCAACAACAGCTCCAGGGGTAAAACCCATGAGCGCCCTAACCAAAACTCCAAGGGCCTAACACCTGGGCAACCCAACCCCAGCTCCAAGGATCCAACCCGTGAGTGCCTGAACCATAGCTCTAGGGGCCTAACCCCTGGGTCCCCAACACCAGTTGTAGGGGTCTAACCCCTGGGGGCTCCACACCAGCTCCAGGGGCCCAGCCCCTGAGCGCCCGAACCATAGCTACAGGGGCCTAACCCCTGGGGGCCCGCAACCCAGATCCAAGGGCCTAACCCCTGGGGGCCCCAAGACCAGCTCCAGGGGCCGAACCCCTGAGCGCCCGAACCAAAGCTCTACGGGTCCCAAATCCAGCTCCAAGGGCCCAACCCCTGAGCGCCCGAACCATAGCTCCAGGGGCCTAACCCCTGGGGGTCCCAACCGCAGCTCCAAGGGCCCAACCCATGAGCGCCCGAACCATAGCTCCAGGGGCCTAACCCCCGGGGGCCCCAACCCCAGTTCCAAGGGCTCAACCCTTGAGCTCCCGAACCATAGCTCCAGGGGCCCAACCCCCGGGGGCCCGAACAAAAGATCCAGGGGCTCAACCCCTGAGCGCGTTAACCATAGGTCCAGGGGCCTAACCCCTGGGGGCCCCAACCCCAGCTCCAAGGGACCAACCCCTGAGCACCCGAATTATAGCTCCAGGGACCTACCCCTGGGGGCCCCAACCGCAGATCCAAGAGTCCAACCCCTTAGGGCCCGAACCATAGCTCCAGTGGCCTAACCCACGGGGGCCGAAACCCAAGCTCCAGCGGCCCAACCCCTGAGTGCCCGAACAATACTTCCAGGGGCCGAACCCCTGGGGTCCCAACACGAGCTCCAGGAGTCCAACCCCTGCGCGCCCCAACACCAGCTCTAGGGTCCCAATCCCTCAGCGTTCGAACCATAGCTCTAGGGGCCTAACCCCCGGGTTCCCCAACCGCAGCTCCAGGGGCCCAACCACTGGGGGCCCCAACACCAGCTCCAGGGGCCCAACCCCTGAGGGCCCCAACACCAGATCCAGGGGCCCATTCCCAGAGCGCCCGAACCATAGCTCGAGGGACCTAATCCCTGGGGGCCCCTACCCTAGCTCCAAGGGCCCAACCCCTGGGCGCCCGAACACCACCTCCAGGGGCTCAACCCCTGAGAGCACGAACAATACCTCCAGGGGCCTAACCCCTGGGGGCCCCAACACCAGCTCCAGGGGCCCAACCCCTGAGCACCCGAATCATAGCTCCAGGGGCCTAAGCCCTGGGGGACCAAACACTAGCTCCAGGGGCCCAACCCCTGAGCGCTCGAACCACAGCTCCAGGGGCCTAACCCCTGGGGGCCCCAACACGAGCTCCGGGAGTCCAACCCCTGGGCGCCCCAACACCAGCTCCAGGGGCCCAACCCCTGAGCGCCCGAATTATAGCTCCAGGGGCCCAACCCCTGAGCGCTCGAATCATAGCTCCAGGGGCCTAAGCCCTGGAGGCCCCAACACCAGCTCCAAGGGCCCAACCCCTGAGCGCCTGAACCATAGCTCTAGGGGCCTAACCCCTGGGGGCCCGAACCGCAGCTCCAGGGGCCCAGCCCCAGGGGGCCACAGCACGAGTTCCAGGGGTCCAACCCCTGACCGCCCGAACCATAGCTCCAGAGGCCTAACCCCTGGGGGCCTCCACCCCAGCTCCAAGGGCCCAACCCCTGAGCGCCCGAACCATAGCTCCAGGGGCCTAACCCCTGGGGGCCCGAACAATAGCTCCAGGGGCCCAAGCCCTGGAGGCCCCAACACCAGCTCCAGGAGCCCAACCCCTGCAGCCACAACACAAGCTCCAGGGGCCCAACCCCTGAGCGCCCGAACTATAGCTCCAGGGGCCTAACCCCTTGGGGCCCCCACCCCAGCTCCAAGGTCCCAACCCCTGGGGGCCCCAACACCAGCTCCAGGGGGCCAATCTCTGAGAGCCCGAATCATAACTCCAGTGGCCTATCCCCTGGGGGCTCCAACACCAGCTCCGGGGGCCCAACCCTTGAGCTCCCGAACTATACATCCAGGGGCCTAATCCCTGGGGGACCCAACACCACCTCCAGGGGCCCAACCCCTTACCGCTCGAACCATAGCTCCAGCAGCCTAACCCCTGGGGAACCCCACCCGAGTTCGAAGGGCCCAACCCCTGAATGCCCGAACCATAGCTCCAGGGACCTAAACCCTGGGGGCCACAACCACAGCTCCATTGGCCCAACCACTGGGGGCCCCAACACCAGCTCCAGAGGCCCAACCCCTGAGCGCCCGAAACATAGCTCCAGGGGCCTAACCCCCGGGGGCCCCAAAACCAGCTCCAGGGGCTCAACCCCTGAGCGCCCGAACCATAGCTCCAGGGGCCTAACCCCTGGGGGCCCCAACAGCAGCTCCAGGAGCCCAACCCCTGGGGGCCCCAACACCAGCTCCAGGGGCCAATCCCAGAGCGTCCGAACCACAGCTCCAGGGGTCTTAACCCTGGGGGCCTCAACACCAGCTCCAGGGGCCCAACCCCTGGGGGCCCCAACAGTAGCTCCAGGGGCCCAAACCCTCAGTTCGCGAACCATAGCTCCAGGGGCCAAACCCCTAAGCGCCCGAACCATAGCTCCAGGGGACTCACAACTGGGGGCCCCAACACCAGCTCCAGGGGCCCAACCCCTGAGCGCCCAAACCATAGCTCCAGGGTCCCAACCCCTGGGGGCTCCAATACCAGCTCTAGGGGCCGAACCCCTGAGCACTCAAACCATAGCTCCATGGGATTAACCCCCGGGGGCCCCAACCGCAGTTCCAGGGGCCCAACCGCTGGGGGCCCCCAGAACAGCTCCAGGAGCCCAACGCCTGGGGGCCCGAACAAAAGCTCCAGGGGCCCAACCGCAGAACGCCCAAACCATAGCTCCACGGGATCAAAACCTGAGCGCCCGAACCAGAGCTCCAGGGGCCTAACCCATTGGGCCCGAATACCAGCTCCCGGGGCCCAACCCCTGATGGACCCAACACCAGCTCGAGGAGCCCAACTCCTCGGGGCCCCTACAGCAGCTCCAGGGGCCCAACCCCAGAGCGCCCGAACCATAGCTCCTTGGGCCCAACCGCTGAGCGCCCGAAGCAGAGCTCCAGGGGCCTCATCCTTGGGTGCCCGATCCATAGCTACATGGGCCTAACCCTTGGAGGTCCCAACACTAGCTCCAGAGTCCGAACCCCGGGGGGCCCCAACACCAGCTGCAGGGGCCTAACCCCTGGGGGCCCAAGAACTAGCTAAAGGGGATCAACCCCTGGGGGCCCCAAAACCAGCTTCAGGGGTCCAACCCCTGAGCGCCCGAACCATAGCTCCAGGAACCCAATCCCTGAGCGCCCGAACCATAGCTCCAGGGGCCTAACCCCTGGGGCTCCAACACTATCTCCAGGGGCTCAACCCCTGGGAGCCCCAACACCAGCTCTAGGGTCCCAAACCCTGAGCGCCCGAACCATAGTTCCAGGGGCCTAATCCCTGGGGGCCCCAACAAAAGCTCCAGGGGCCCAGCCCCTGAGCGCCCGAACAATACCTCCAGGGTCGTAACCCCTGGGGGCTGCAACACCAGCTCAAGGGGCCCAACCCCAGAGCGCCCGAAAAATAACTCCAGGGGCCTAACCCCTGGGGCGCGAACCTCAGCTCGAGGGTCCCAAGGCCTGGGGGCCCCAACACCAGCTCCAGGAGCTAAACCCCTGGTGGCCCCAACACCAGCTCCAGGGGCCCAGCCCCAGAGTGCCCGAACCAAAGCTCCAAGGGCCCAACCCCTGAGCGCCCTAACCATAGCTCCACGGGCCTCACTCCTGGGGGCCCCAACACCAGTTTCAGGGGCCCAACCCCTGTAGGCCCCAACACCAGCTCCATTGGCCAAACCCTGGGGTCCCAAACACCAGCTCCATGGGCCCAACCCCTGAGCGCCGTAACCATAGCTCCAAGGGCCTAGTCCCTGGGCTCCCCAACCATAGCTCCAAGGGTCCAACCCCTGAGCGCCTGAACCGTAGCTCCAGGGGCTCAACCCCTTGGGGCCCCAACACCAGCTCGAAGGGCCCGACACCTGAGGGCCCGAACCATAGCTCCAGGGGCCTAACCCCTGGGAGCCCCAACACCAGCTCCAGGGGCCGAACCACTGGGGGCCCAAACACCAGCTCCAGGGGCCAAACCCCAGAGCGCCCGAACCATAGCTCCAGGCGCCTAACCCCTGAGCGCCCGAAATATAGCTCCAGGGGCCTAACCCCTGGGGCCCCAACCCCAGCTCTAGGGGAACAACGCCTGAGGCCCCAACACCAGCTCCAGGAGCCCAACCCCTGTGGGCCCCAACACCAGCTCAACAGGCCCAACCCCAGAGCGCCTGAAAAAGAATTCCAGGGGTCCAACACCTGAGCGCCCGAACCATAGGTCCAGGGGCCTCACCCCTGGGGGCCCCAACACCAGCTCCAGGGGCCCAACCCCTGGGGGCTCCAACACCAGCTCCAGTGGCCGAACCCCTGGGGGCCCGAACACCTGCTTCAGGGGCCCAACCCCTGAGAGCCCTAACCATAGCTCCAAGGGCCTTACCCCTGGCCTCCCCAACCCCAGCTCCAAAGGTCCAACCCCTGAGCGTCCGAACCATACCTCCAGGGTCCCAACCCCTGAGCGCCCGAAAAAAAGATCCAGGGGCCTAACCCCTAGGGCTCCAACACCAGCCCCAGGGGCCCATCCCCTGGGGGCCACAACACCAGCTCGAGGGGCCCAAACCTTGAGGGCCCGAACCATAGCTCCAGGGGCCTAACCCCTGGGGGCTCCAACACCAGCTCCTGGGGCCCGACCCCAGAGCGCCCGAGCAATACCTCCAGGGGCCTAACCCTTGGGTGCCCAAACACCACCTCGACGGGCCCAACCCCTGAGCGCCCGAACCATAGCTCCTGGGGCTTAACCCTAGGGGGCCCCAACCCCAGCTCCATTAGCGCAACACCTGGGGCCCTCCACCAGAGTTCCAAAGGCGCAACCCCTGAGCGCCCGAACCACAGCTCCAGGGACCCAACCCCCGGGGGCCCCAACCCCAGCTCCAGGGGCCCAACCCCTGGGGGCCCCAACCCCAGATCCCGGGGCCCAACTCCTGAGCGCCGGAACCATAGCTCCAGGGGTCTAATCCCTGGGGGCCCCAACCCCAGCTCCAGGGGCCGAACCCCCGTGGGCCCCAACCCCAGCTCAGGGGCCCAACCCCTGGGGGCCCCAACACCAGCTCCAGGAGCCCAAACCCTGGGGTTCCCAACACCAGCTCCAGGGGCCCAACCCCAGAGCGCCCGAACCAAAGCTCCAGGAGCCCAACCCCTGAGCGCCCTAACCATAGCTCCATGGGCCTAACCACTGGAGGCACCCACCCCAGCTCCAAGGGCCCAACCCCTGAGCGCCCGAACCAAAGCTCCAGGGGCCCAACCCCTGAGCGCCCTAACCATAGCTCCAGGGACCTAACCTCTGGGGGTCCCTAACCCAGCTCCAAGGGCCGAACCCCTGGGGGCCCCAACACCAGCTCCAGGGGCCCAACCCCTGAGCGCCCAAACCATAGCTCAAGGTGCCTAACCCCGGGGGGCCCCAACTCCAGCTCCAGGCGCCCAACCCCTGGGGGCCCCAACACTAGCTCAAGGGGCCCAACCCCTGAGCGCCCGAACCATAGCTCTAGAGACCTAATCCCTGGGGGCCCCAACCCCAGCTCCGATTGTCCAACCCCTGAGCGCCCGAACCATAGCTCCAAGGGCCCAACCCCTGGGGGCCCCAACACCAGCTCAAAGGGCCCAACCTCTGAGCGCCCGAACCATAGGTCCAGGGGCCTAACCCCTGGGGGCCCCAACACCAGCTCCAGAGGCCGAACCCCTGGGGGCCCGAACACCAGCTCCAGGGGCCCAACCCCTGAGCGCCCGGACCATAGCTACAGGGGCCTAACCCCTGAGTGCCCCAACAGCAGCTCCAGGGGCCCAACCCCTGGGGGCCCCAACACCAGCTCCCGTAGCCCAACCCCTGGGGGCCCCAACCATTGCTCCAAGGGCCCAACCCCTGAGCGCCCGATCCATAGCTACAGGGGCCTAACCCCTGGGGCTCCAACACTATCTCCAGGGGCTCAACCCCTGGGAGCCCCAACACCAGCTCCAGGGTCCCAAACCCTGAGCGCCCGAACCATAGCTCCAGGGGCCTAATCCCTGGGGGCCCCAACAAAAGCTCCAGGGGCCCAGCCCCTGAGCGCCCGAACAATACCTCCAGGGGCGTAACCTCTGGGGGCTGCAACACCAGCTCCAGGGGCCCAACCCCAGAGCGCCCGAACCATAGCTCCAGGCGCCTAACCCCTGAGCGCCCGAAAAATAGCTCCAGGGGCCTAACCCCTGGGGCCCCAACCCCAGCTCGAGGGGCCCAAGGCCTGGGGGCCCCAACACCAGCTCCAGGAGCCGAACCCCTGGTGGCCCCAACACCAGCTCCAGGGGCCCAGCCCCAGAGTGCCCGAACCAAAGCTCCAGGGGCCCAACCCCTGAGCGCCCTAACCATAGCTCCACGGGCCTCACTCCTGGGGTCCCAAACACCAGCTCCATGGGCCCAACCCCTGAGCGCCGTAACCATAGCTCCAAGGGCCTAATCCCTGGGCTCCCCAACCACAGCTCCAAGGGTCCAACCCCTGAGCGCCCGAACCATAGCTCCAGGGGCTCAACCCCTTGGGGCCCCAACACCAGCTCGAAGGGCCCGACACCTGAGGGCCCGAACCATAGCTCCAGGGGCCTAACCCCTGGGAGCCCCAACACCAGTTCCAGAGGCCGAACCACTGGGGGCCCAAACACCAGCTCCAGGGGCCAAACCCCAGAGCGCCCGAACCATAGCTCCAGGCGCCTAACCCCTGAGCGCCCGAAATATAGCTCCAGGGGCCTAACCCCTGGGGCCTCAACCCCAGCTCTAGGGGCCCAACGCCTGGGGGCCCCAACACCAGCTCCAGGAGCCCAACCCCTGTGGGCCCCAACACCAGCTCAACGGGCCCAATCCCAGAGCGCCTGAAAAAGAATTCCAGGGGTCCAACCCCTGAGGGCCCGAACCAAAGGTCCAGGGGCCTCACCCCTGGGGGCCCCAACACGAGCTCCAGGAGCCCAACCCCTGGGGGCCCCAACACCAGCTCCAGTGGCCGAACCCCTGGGGGCCCCAACACCAGCTCCAGGGGCCCAACCCCTGAGCGCCCTAACCATAGCTCCAAGGGCCTTACCCCTAGCCTCCCCAACCGAAGCTCCAAGGGTCCAGCCCCTGAGCGCCCGAATCATAGCACCAGTGGCAAAACCCTCGGGGGCCCCAACCCCAGCTCCAGGGGCTCAACCCCTGGGGGCCCAAATCCCAGCTCCAAAGGTCCACCCCTGAGCGCCTGAACCATAGCTCCAGGGGAATAACCCCTGGGGACCCCAAGCGCAGCTCCAAGAGGCCAACCCATGAGCGCCCGAACCATAGCTTCAAGGGCCTAACCCCCGGGGGCCGAAACCCTAGCTCTAAGGGCCCAACAACTGAGTGCTCGAACCATAGCTCCAGGGGCCTAACCCCCGGAGGCCCCAACCCCAGCTCCAGGAGCCTAACCGCTGGGTTTCCCAACAGCAGCTGCAGGGGCCCAACCCCTGAGCGTCCGAACCATAGCTCCAGGGGCCTAACCCCTGGGGACCCCCACCCGAGCTCCAAGGGCCCTTCCCCTGAGTGCCCGAACCATCGCTCCAGGGGCCTAACCCCCGGGGGCCCCTACCCCAGCTCCAGGGGCCCAACCCCTGGGGGCCCCAACACGAGCTCCAGGGGCCCAACAGCTGGGGGCCCCAACATGAGCTCCAGGAGCAAAACCCCTAGGGGCTCCAACACCAGCTCCTGGGGCCCAACCCCAGAGCCCCCGAACCATAGCTCCAGGGGCCCAACCACTGATCACCCGAACCATAGCTCCAGGGGCCTCACCCCTGGAGGCCCCAACACCAGCTCCAGGGGCCCAATCCCTGGGGTCCCCAACACCAGCTAATGTGGCCCAACACCTGGGGGCCCTAGCACGAGCTCCAGGGGCCCAACCCCTGGGGGCCCCAACACGAGCTCCAGGAGCAAAACCCCAAGGGGCCCCAACACCAGCTCCAGGGGCCCAACCCCAGAATCAACGAACCATAGCTCCAGGGTCCCAAACCCTGAGCAACCGAACCATAGTTCCAGGGGCCTAACCCCTCGGGCCCCAACACCAGCTCCAGGGGCCCCACCCCTGGGGGCCCAAACTATACCTCTAGGGACGTAACCCCTGGTGTCCAAAACACCACCTCCAGGGGCCCAACCCCTGAGCGCCCGAACCATAGCTCCAGGGGCCTAACCCCTGGGGGCCCAAACCCCAGCTCCAGGGGCCCAACCCCTGGGGGCCCCAACACAACCTCCAGGGGCCCAACCCCTGAGCGCCCGAACCATAGCTCAAGGGGCCTAACCCCTGGGGGCCCCAACACCAGCTCCAGGGGACCAACCCCCGGGGGTCTCAACCCCAGCCCCAGGGGTCCAACCCCTGGGGGCCCCAACACCAGCTCCAGGAGCTCAACCCTTGAGGGCCCCAACACCAGCTTCAGGGGCCCAAACCTTGGGGGCCCCAACACCGGCTCCAGGGGCCCAACCCCTGAGCGCCCGAAGCATAGCTCCAGGGGTCTAACCCCCGGGGGACCCAACCACAGCTTAAGGGGCCAACCCCTGGGGGCCCCATCACCAGTTTCAGGGGCCCATCCCCTTAGCGCCCGAACCATAGCTCCAGGGGCTTAACCCCTGGGGGCCCCAACACCAGCTCTAGGGGCCTAACCCCTGGGGGCCCCAATACCAGCTCCAGGAGTCGAACCCCTGGGGGCCGCAAAACCAGCTCCAGGGGCCCAACCCCTGAGCGCCCGAACCATAGGTCCAGGGGCCTAACCCCCGGGTGACCCAACCCCAGCTCCAGGGGCCAACCCCTGGGGGCCCCATCACCAGCTTTAGGGCCCAACCCCTGAGCGCCCGAACCATAGCTCCAGGGGCCTCACCCCTGGGGGCCCCAACACCACCTCCAGGGGCCCAATCCCTGGGTTCCCCAACACCAGCTAATGTGGCCCAACACCTGGGGGCCCCAACACGAGCTCAAGGTGCCCATCCCCTGGGGTCCCAACACGAGCTCCAGGAGCAAAACCCCAAGGGGCTCCAACACCAACTCCAGGGGCCCAACCCCAGAGCCCCCAAACCATAGCTCCAGGGGCCCAAACCCTGAGCACCCGAACCATAGTTCCAGGGGCCTAACCCATCGGGCCCCAAAACCAGCTCCAGGGGCCCAACCCCTGGGGGCCCCAACACCAGCTCCAGGGGCCGAACCTCTGAGCGCCCGAACCATAGCTCCAGGGGCCTAACCCCTGGGGGCCCCCATCCCAGCTCCAAGGGCCCAACCCCTGAGCGCTCGAACCATAGCTCCAGGGGCCTAACCCCTGGAGGCCCCAACCCCAGCTCCAGGGGCCCCACCCCTGAGGGCCCGAATTATACCTCTAGGGACGTAACACCTGGTGTCCCCAACACCAGCTCCAGGGGCCCAACCCCTGAGCGCCCGAACCATAGCTCCAGTGGCCTAACCCCCGGGGCCCCAACACCAGTTCAGGGGCCCAACCCCTGGGGGCCCCAACACCACCTCCAGGGGCCCAATCCCTGAGCGCCTAAACCATAGCTCAAGGGGCCTAACCCCTGTGGGCCGCAACACAAGCTCCAGGGGACCAACCCCCGGGGGTCTCAACCCCAGCCCCAGGGGTCCAACCCCTGGGGGCCCCAACACCAGCTCCAGGAGCTCAACCCCTGAGGGCCCCAACACCAGCTTCAGGGGCCCAAACCTTGGGGGCCCCAACACCAGCTCCAGGGGCCCAACCCCTGAGCGCCCCAAGCATAGCTCCAGGGGCCTAACCCCCGGGGGACCCAATCCCAGCACCAGGGGCGAACCCCTGGGGGCCCCATCACCAGCTTCAGGGGCCCAACCCCTGAGCGCCCGAACCATAGCTCCTGGGGCCTAACCCCTGGGGGCCGCAATACCAGCTCCAGGGGCCCAAACCCTGAGCGCCCGAACCATAGCTCCAGGTGCCTAACCCCCGGGTGAGCCAACCCCAGCTCCAGGAGCCCAACCCCTAGGGGCCCCAATACCAGCTCCAGGAGCCCAACCCCTGGAGGCCCCAACACCAGCTCCAGGGGCCGAACCCCAGAGCGCCCGAACCATAGCTCGAGGGGCCCAACCGCTGAGCGCCCGAACCCATAGGTCCAGGGTGATCACCCCTGGGGGCCCCAACACCAGCTCCCGGGGCCCAATCCCTGGGGTCCGAACACCAGCTCCAGTGACCCAACCCCTGGTGGCCCGAAGACCAGCTCCAGGGGCCGAACCCCTGAGCGCCCTAACCATAGCTCCAAGGGCCTAACCCCTGGGCTCCCCAACCCCAGATACAAGAGTCCAAGCCCTGAGTGCCCGAACCATAGCTGCAGGGGCCCAACCCCTGGTGGCCCCAACACCAGCTCCAGGGGCCGAACCCCTAGGGGCCGCAACACCAGCTCCAGGGTCCCAACCCCTGGGTGCCCCAACACCAACTCCAGGGGGCCAAGCCCTGAGCGTCTGAACCAGAGCTCCAGCAGCCTTACCCCTGAGGTGCCGAACCCCAGCTCCAGGAGCCCAACCCCTGGGGGCCCAAACACCAGCTCCAGGTGCCCAACCCCCGAGTGCCCGAACTCCAGCTCCAGGGGCCGAACCCCTTGGGCCCCAACACCAGCTCCAAGGGCCCAACCCCAGAGCGCCCGATCCATAGCTCCAGGGGCGCAACCCCTGAGAGCCCGAACCACAGCTCCAGGGGCCTCACAACTGGAACCCGAACACCAGCTCCAGGGCCCCAACCCCTAAGCGCCCGAAACATAGCTCCAGGGGCCTCACCCCTGGGTGCCCCAACACCAGCTCCAGGGGCCCAACCCCTGGCGGCCCCAACACCAGGTCCAGGGGGCAAAGCCCTGATCGCCCGAACAATACATAAAGGGGCCTAACCCCTGGGGGCCCCAACACCAGCTCCAGGGGCCTAACCCCTGGGGTCCCCAACACTAGCTACAGGAGTACAACCCCTGGGGGCCCCAAAACCAGCTCCAAGGGCTCAATCCCTGAGCGCCCGAACCATAGCTCCAGGGGCCTAACCCCCGGGTGACCCAACCCTAGCTCCAGGGGCCCAACCCCTGGGGGCCCCAACACCAGCTCCAGGAGCCCAACCCCTGGGGGCCCCAAAACCAGCTCCAGGGGCCCAACCCCAGAGCGCCCGAACCATACCTCCAGTGGCCCAACCCCTGTGAGCCAGAACCATAGCTCTAGGGGCGTGACCCCTGGGGGCCCCAACACCAGCTCCAGGGGCCGAACCCCAGGGGGCCCCAACACCAGCTCCAGGGGCCCAACCCCTGTGCGCCCTAAGCATAGCTCCAAGGGCCTAACCCCTGGGCTCCCCAACCCCAATTCCAAGGGTCCAAATCCTGAGCGCCCGAACCATAGCTCCATGGGCCTAACCCCCGGGGGCCCCAACCCCAGCTCCAGGGGCCCAACCCCTGGGGGCCACAACAGCAGCTCCAGGGGCCCAACCCCTGAGCGCCTGAAGGATATGTCACGGAGTGTGGGGGAGTCCGGCCCTGCACCCCTCTTCCTGGGACCCACAGTGACTCTTAGCCAGCCAGTAAAACAGAAGGTTTATTGGACAACAGGAACACAGGTTACAGCAGAGCTTGCAGGCACAGTCAGGACCCCTCCACCGAGTCCTTCTGGGCTTTCAGGGTGCTTGGATCCTAGCTAGGATACCCTGAATTCCACCCACACAGCCCCAAGCCCAAACTCCAACTGCTTCCCTCCTGCCGCTCCCTTCCTTTGTTCCCCTTCCCGGGCAAAGGTGTTTGACCTTTCCCCTCCCTTACGTAGCTCAGGTTACAGGCCCTGGCATCGTCCATCCCCTAAAGTCCTCCCCTGCTCTCCCACTCCCCACACAGACAGTCCCTACTGCATCACATCTCTCCCCCCTTCGAGACTGAACTGAGCGGGGTCACTCTGCCCAGTGACCTGGGGAAGTTCAGGGCCCCCTCTCCGGGACAACGCATCCGCTGTCAGGTTGGCACTTCCTTTCACATGGACCACGTCCATGTCATAGTCCTGCAGGAGCAGGCTCCACCTCAGGAGCTTGGCGTTGGCTCCTTTCATCTGGTGCAGCCAGGTCAGGGGAGAGTGGTCGGTGTACACGGTGAAGTGTCGCCCAAAGAGATATGGCTCTAGCTTCTTAAGGGCCCACACCATGGCCAGGCATTCCTTCTCAATGGCCGCGTAGCTTTGTTCCCGGGGTAGCAGCTTCTTACTCAGGTACACGATGGGGTGTCTCTCCCCCTTTTCATCCTCCTGCATTAACACCGCCCCCAGTCCCGTGTCTGAGGCATCGGTGAACACCATAAAGGGTTTGTCAAAATCTGGGTTTGCCAGAACTGGGTCGCTAACCAGGGCCTCCTTCAGCACCCGGAAAGCCTCCTGGCACTGCTCAGTCCAGATCACCTTGTCTGGCTTCCCCTTTTTGCACAGTTCAGTGATGGGGCCGGCTATGGCACTGAAGTGGGGCACGAACCTTCGATAGTACCCCGCCATCCCAATAAAGGCCTGGACCTGTTTTTTGGTTTGGGGAGCAGGCCAGTCTCTGATCACCTCCACCTTGGCTGGTTCCGGCTTCAGGCAGCCGCTCCCCACCCGATGGCCCAGGTAAGATACTTCAGCCATCCCCACCTTGCACTTCTCAGCCTTTACTGTTAACCCAGCCTTTTGGAGTCGGTCCAGGACTTGTTTAACCTGGGACACGTGGTCCTCCCAGGTCTGGCTGAAGATGCAGATGTCGTCAATATACGCCACGGCAAAACTCTCCATCCCCCTCAGTAGCTGATCCACCAGGCGCTGGAAGGTGGCCGGTGCTCCCTTGAGGCCGAAGGGCAGGGTCAAAAACTCATAGAGCCCCAGAGGGGTGATAAAGGCCGATTTCAGCCTGGCATCTGCGTCCAGCGGCACTTGCCAGTAGCCTTTGGTAAGATCCATAGTGGTGAGGTACCGAGCACCTCCCAGCTTGTCTAGGAGCTCGTCAGGCCTGGGCATAGGGTAGGCATCAGATACGGTGATGGCATTGAGCTTTCGATAGTCCACACAGAACCGGATTGACCCATCCTTCTTGGGAACCAGCACTATTGGCGAGGCCCAAGGGCTGGAAGATGGCTGGATCACCCCCAAAGCCAGCATGTCCCTGACCTCTCTTTCAAGATCCTGGGCAGTTTTACCAGTGACCCGAAAAGGGGAGCATCTTATAGGGGGGTGTGACCCGGTCTCCACCCGGTGGACAGTCAAATTAGTGCGTCCAGGCTGGTTGGAAAACAGCTGTCGGTACAGATGCAGCACCCCTCTGATCTCAGCGTGCTGGCCCGGGGTCAGTTGCTCAGAGAGGGGAATCGCCTCCAGGGGGGAACCAGCTTTTGTCCCAGGGAATAGATCCACTAAGGGGTCATCTCCCTGCCCCTCCCAATGTCCACACACGGCAAACACCACATTCCCCCTGTCATAGTATGGTTTCATCATGTTCACATGGTACACCCGACGGTGATGTGCCCGGTTTGACAGCTCCACCACATAGTTTACCTCATTCAGTTGCTTGATAACCTTGAAGGGCCCTTCCCAGGCAGCCTGGAGTTTGTTTCTCCTCACGGGGATGAGAACCATCACCTGATCCCCGGTGGCGAAGGCACGGGCTCGCGCTGTGCGGTCATACCAGACCTTCTGCCTCCTCTGGGCTCGGGCCAGATTCTCCCTGGCCAGGCCCATGAGCTCGGCCAGTCTTTCCCGGAAGGTCAGGACATACTCCACCACTGACTCTCCCTCGGGAGCAGCCTTCCCCTCCCATTCGTCCCTCATCAGGTCTAGGGGCCCCCTCACCCGCCTTCCATACAACAGTTCGAAAGGTGAAAACCCGGTAGATTCCTGGGGTACCTCCCTGTATGCAAACAGCAGGTGAGGTAAGTACTTGTCCCAATCTTGCGGATGCTGGTTCATAAATGTTTTTAGCATCATCTTCAGCGTCCCGTTGAACCTTTCTACCAGCCCGTTGGACTGGGGGTGATACGCTGAGGCCTTGTGCTGGACCCCACATTTCTGCCATAAGGACCGGAGCAGGGCCGACGTGAAGTTGGACCCCTGGTCCGTTAAGACCTCCTTGGGGAACCCCACCCGGCTGAAAATTGTCAGCAGCGCATCTGCCACTGTGTCTGCTTCGATAGAGGACAAGGCCACTGCCTCGGGGTAGCGAGTGGCAAAATCCACCACCACTAGGATGTATTTCTTCCCTGACCGGGTCGTCTTGCTGAGGGGTCCCACTATGTCCATGGCCACCTTCTGGAAAGGTTCTTCTATGATGGGTAAAGGCCTCAAAGCCGCTTTCCCCTTGTCCCGGGCCTTCCCCACCCTCTGGCAGGGGTCACAGGATTGGCAGTACTGTCGGACATGGGTAAAGACCCCAGGCCAGTAAAAGTTCTGTAGCAGCCTCTGCCTGGTGCGCCGGATTCCCTGGTGCCCTGCGAGAGGGATGTCATGGGCCAGGTACAACAGCTTGTGATGGAACTTCTGGGGAACCACCAGCTGCCTCCTGATCCCCCATGACTCTACTTCCCCTGGGGGAGCCCATTCTCGGTACAGGAACCCCTTCTCCCACAGGAACCTCTCCTTGCAACCTCTCCTCATGGTCTGTACCGCACTAAGGTCAGCCCGGTCCCTGTGCTTCCGCAAGGAGGGATCTTTCTGCAACTCGGCCTGGAACTCAGCAGCTGGGACAGGAATGGGGACCGGCTCTCTCTTGCTGGCTGGGTCTGAGGCCGCAGCCTCTCTGCACCGTGCCCCTGGGCGTTCCCCGCTCCCTGAGTTAGGGTCCTGCACCTCAGGTCGAGTACCTTCCCCGTTGTCGGGGAGCAGTGCCATTTGCCGACTCTGACTACGAGTCACGACCAGTGCACTCTGGGTGTTACTAGGCCAGTCTTCAAGGTCCCCTCCCATTAACACATCAGTGGGCAAATATCGGTGTACCCCCAAATCCTTGGGGCCCTCCTTGGCCCCCCATTTCAGGTGTACCCTTGCCACGGGTACCTTGAATGGGGTCCCGCCCACGCCCATCAGGGTCAGGTAGGTGTCGGGCACCATCCGATCTGAGGCCACCACCTCGGGCCGGGCCAGCGTCACCTCTGCGCCCGTGTCCCAGTACCCAGTGACCTTCCTCCCATCCACTTCCAGGGAAACAATGCACTCTTTCCGGAGGGGCAGCCCCGCGCCCACCCGGTAAACCAAAAACCCGGAACCGGGAGCATCCACAGGTGGTATGTTGCCAACCCCCCTTTCCTGGGAATGTAGCCTCTCCTCCGATTGGGTTTTTACCCAGTCCACCCTCTGCGGGTTGGGTCTGCTTGGTCTGTCCCTGAGCTTGGGGCACTGGGCCCGTATGTGACCTCGTTGGCCACAGCGATAGCAGCCCATATCTCGTGGGTCCCCTTGAGTGGGTCGGAGGGACCTGCCGCTGGATGTTCCCCTTTTGGGGGGGTTCTCCATAGGCCCCCTTTGGGAGGTCCCATGTTGACTCTCTCTCTGCGTTGAGGCAGGCCTGCTCCTTCGAGACTCCTCCCTGCCATCCCCTGACCGACTGTCCACAAATTGGTCGGCCAGCTGGCCTGCATGCTGCGGGTTCTCCGGCTTCTGGTCCATCAACCACAGCCTCAGGTCGGACGGGCACTGCTCGTACAGGTGCTCCAGTATGAATAGGTCAAGCAGGTCCTCTTTAGTTTGGGCCCCAGCTGTCCACTTGCGGGCATACCCCTGCGCCCGGTTGACCAGTTGTAGGTATGTGACCTCACGGGTTTTACGCTGGCTCCGGAACTTTTTCCGGTACATCTCAGGAGTCAGCCCAAACTCGCGGAGCAGGGCCTGTTTGAACAGTTCGTAGTCCCCTGCCTCCGCCCCTTTCAGTCGGCTGTACACCTCCACGGCTGTGGAGTCCAGTAAGGGGGTGAGAACTGCGATCCTGTCTGCAGGGTCAACCCTGTGCAGCTCGCAGGCATTCTCAAAGGCCGTCAGGAAGGTATCTATGTCCTCCCCCTCCTTACGCCGGGGCAGCAAGTGCTTATCAAAGCTCTTTGTAGGTTTGGGTCCCCCCTCACTCACCGCAGCCGGGGCCTCACTGCTCCTCAGCCGGGCCAGGTCCAGCTCATGTTTACACTGTTTCTCCTTCTCCTCCCACTCACGCTGGCGCTGGTTCTCCTCATGTTTACGCTGGTTCTCCTCATGTTTACGCTGGTTCTCCTCATGTTCACGCTGTTTCGCCTTCTCCTCCAGCTCTCGCCTCTTTAACTCGAGCTCTTCCCGTCTCAGCTCCCTTTCATATTCCAGCCGCCTCCGCTCCACGGATGCCAAGCGTTGCCGGCGGGAGGATCCCCTGCTGGGGGGTGAGCTTTGCCGTGAGGCTCCCCTGCAGGCCGGGGGTGTCACGGTGCCCTCGGTATACACTGGGCTCCTCCCCGCCCTTCCTCTACGCCTAGGAAGGGGGGGTCTCGGGAAGCCCTCGTCCGCCGGCTGACCACTCCCAGCGGGGACAGACACTGGTGCCTGCGCTGCATCTGCCCGGCTGCTTCCCTCAGAGACACGGCTCCGTTCATTCATGCGGTCTCCCTGCTCCAGCTGGGCAATCAGCTGGTCCTTGGTGAGCCTCCCACTGCGCAGCCCCCTCTGCTTACACAGCTCCAGCAGGTCACACTTGCGCCGCTTGGCATACATCTTCCTGCTGGCCACTCACAGGCCGGGGTGCTCGCCGCTCCCCACGGTTTCCAGGGGGACCCCTAGTGCACCAGCCCTTCTTGAGGTCACCACCTCTCTGCCAGGGTCGAGCTGTAGACTCCTCCGCCCCTGGGACCGCTCGCTGCAATCCCCCGGGGGACCCTGTTACTGCAAAGTCCTTCTCACTGGGCACACACTCCCAGGGGTTAACCACCCCTTCGTTTTACTGCTCCCCAGTCACTTACTGCAGGAACCGCCGTCCACGGGGTGCAGTATCTCCCGCCGCTGCCACCAGTTGTCACGGAGTGTGGGGGAGTCCGGCCCTGCACCCCTCTTCCTGGGACCCACAGTGACTCTTAGCCAGCCAGTAAAACAGAAGGTTTATTGGACAACAGGAACACAGGTTACAGCAGAGCTTGCAGGCACAGTCAGGACCACTCTACCGAGTCCTTCTGGGCTTTCAGGGTGCTTGGATCCTAGCTAGGATACCCTGAATTCCGCCCACACAGCCCCAAGCCCAAACTCCAACTGCTTCCCTCCTGCCACTCCCTTCCTTTGTCCCCTTCCCGGGCAAAGGTGTTGACCTTTCCCCTCCCTTACCTAGCTCAGGTTACAGGCCCTGGCATCGTCCATCCCCTAAAGTCCTCCACTGCTCTCCCGCTCCCCACACAGACAGTCCCTACTGCATCACACCCTGAGTGCCCGAACCATACCTCCAGGGGCCTAACCCCCGGGGATCCCACCCCTGGGGGCCCCAACACCAGATCCAGGGATCCAACCCCTGAGCGCCCGAACCATAGCTCCAGGGGCCCAACCCCTGGGGGACCCCACCCCAGCTCCAAGGGCCCAACCCCTAAGCTCCCGAACCAAAGCTCCAGGGGCCTAACACTGGGGGCCACAACACCAGCTCCAGGGGCCCAACCCCTGGGGGCCCCAACACCAGCTCCAGGGGCCCAACCCCTGGGGGCCCCAACACCAGCTCCAGGGGCCCAAAACCTGAGAGCCCGAACCATAGCTCCAGGGGCTTAACCCCTGGGGGCCCAAACCCCAGCTCCAGGGGCCCAACCCCTGGTGGCCCAAACACCAGCTCCAGGGGCCAAACCCCTGAGCCCCCAAACCATAGCTCCAGGGGCCTAACCCCCGGGAACCCCAACCCCAGCTCCAGGGGCCGAAACCCCCGGGGGCCCCAACACCAGCTCCAGGAGCCCAACCCCTGGGGGTCCCAACACCAGCTCCAGGGGCCCAACCCCTGAGCTCCCGAACCATAGCTCCAGGGGCCTCACCCCTGGGGGCCCTAACACCAGCTACAGGGGCCCAACCCCTGAGGACCCCAACACCAGCTCCAGTGGCCCAACCCCTGGGGGCCCCAACACCAGCTCCAGTGGCCCAACCCCTGAGCTCCCGAACCATAGCTCCAGGGGCCTCACCCCTGGGGGCCCTAACACCAGCTACAGGGGCCCAACCCCTGAGGACCCCAACACCAGCTCCAGTGGCCCAACCCCTGGGGGCCCCAACACCAGCTCCAGTGGCCCAACCCCTGAGCGCCTGAACTATAGCTCGAGGGGCGTAAGCCCTGGGGGCCCCCACCCCAGCTCCAAAGGCCCAACCCCTGAGTGCCCGAACCATAGCTCAAGGGGCCTACCCCTGGGGGCACAAACCTCAGTACCAAGGGTCCAACACATGAGGGCCCGAACCATAGCTCCAGGGGCCCAACCCCTGGGGGCCCCAACACCAGCTCCAGGGGCCCAACCCCTGACCACCCGAACCATAGGTCCAGGGGCTCAACCCCTGAGCGCCTGAACCGTAGCTCCAGGGGCCTCACCACTGGGGGCCCCAACACCACCTCCACGGGCCCAAACCCTGGGGGCCCCAACACCAGCTCCAATGGAACAAACCCTGGGGGCCCCAACACCAGCTCAAGGGGCCCAACCCCTGAGATCCCGAACCATAGCTCCAAGGGCCTAACCCCTGGGGCCCCAACACCAGCTCCAGGGGCACAACCCCTGAGCGCCCGAACCATAGGTCCAGGGGCCTAACCCCTGAGGGCACCAACACCACCTCCACGGGCCCAAACCCTGGGGGCCCCAACACCAGCTCCAGTGGAACAAACCCTGGGGGCCCCAACACCAGTTCCAGGGACCCAACCCCTGAGCGCCCCAACAATACCTCCAGGGGCCAAACCCCTGGGGGTCCCAACACCAGCTCCAGGGGTCCAACCCGAGCGCCCGAAGCATAGCTCCAGGGGCCTAACCCCCGGGGGCCCCAACCCCAGCTCCAGGGACCCAAGCCCTGGGGGCCACAACAGCAGCTCCAGGAGCCCAATCCCTGGGGGCCTCAACACCAGCTCCAGGGGCTCAATCCCAGAGCGCTCGAACCATAGCTCCAGGGTTCTAACCCCTGGGGGCGCCCACCCCAGCTCCAAGGGCCCAACCCCTGAGCGCCCGAACTATAGCTCCAGGGGCCTAACCCCTGGGGGCCGCAACACTAGCTTCAGGGGCCCAACCCCTGAGCGCCCGAACCATAGCTCCAGCGTCCTAACCCCTGGGGCCCCCCGCCCCAGCTCGAAGGGCCCAACCCCTGAGCGCCCGAACTATAGCTCCAGGGGCCCAACCCCTGGGGGCCCAAACACCAGCTCCAGGGGCCCAACCCCTGAGCGCCCGAACCATAGCTCCAGGGTCCTAACCCCTGGGGGCCCAAACCCCAGGTCCAGGGGCTCAACCCCTGTGGGCCAAAACACCAGCTCCAGGGTCCCAACCACTCAGCGCCCGAACCATAGATCCAGGGGCCTAACGCCTGAAGGCCCCAACCACAGCTCCAAGAGTCCAACCCTTGAGCGCCCGAACCATAACTCCAGCGGCCTAACCCCCGGGGGCCCCAACCCCAGCTCCTTTAGCCCAACCCCTGGGGCCCTCGACCCCAGCTGGAAAGTCCCAACCCCTGAGCGCCCGAAACATAGCTCCAGGGGTCTAACCCCCAGGGGCCCCAACCCCAGCTCCAAGGGAACAACCCCTGGGGGCCCCAACACCAGCTTCAGGGGCCCAACCCCTGAGCGCCCGAACCATAACTGCAGGGGCCTAACCGCCGGGCTCCCGAACCCCAGCTCCATTAGCCCAACTCCTGGGGCCCTCGACCCCAGTTCGAAAGGCCCAACCCCTGAGCGCCCGAACCATAGCTCCAGGGGTCAAACCTCTGGTGGCCCCCAACCCAGCTCCAAGGGCCCAAACCCTGGGGCCCACGACCCCAGTTCGAAAGGCCCAACCCCTGAGCGCCCGATCCATAGCTACAGGGGCCTAACCCCTAGAGGACCCAACACTAGCTCCAGAGGCCGAACACCTGGGGGCCCCAACACCAGCTCCAGGGGCCCAACTCCTGAGCGCCTTAACCATAGCTTCAAGGGCCTAACCCCTGGGCTCCCCAACCCCAGCTCCAAGGGTCCAACCCCTGAGCGCCCGAAACATAGCTCCAGGGGCCTAACCCCTGGGCTCCCCAACCCCAGCTCCAAGGGTCAAACCCCTGAGCGAGCGAATCATAGCTCCAGGGGCTCAACCCCTGGGGGCCCCAACACCAGCTCCAAGGGCCCAACCCCTGAGCGACTGAACCAGAGCTCCAGGGGCCCAACCCCTGAGCGCCCGAACGAGAGCTCCAGGGGCCTAAACCCTGGTGGCCCCAACACCAGATCCAGGGGCTTTACCCCTGAGAGCCCTAACCATAGCTAGAAGGGCCTAACCCCTGTGCTCCCCAACCCAAGCTGCAACGGTCCAGCCCCTTAGCGCCCGAATCATAGCTTCAGGGGCCTAACCCCCGGGGGCCCCAACCCCAGCTTCAGGGGCCCAACCCCTGGGGGACCCAACACCAGCTCCAGGGGCCCAACCCCTGAGCGCCCGAACAATACCTCCAGGGGCCTAACCGCTGGGGGCCACAAAATCAGCTCCAGGGGCCCAACCCCTGAGCGCCGGAACCATAGCTCCAGGGGCCTAATCCCTGGGGGCTCCAACCCCAGCTCCAGGGGCCCAACCCCTGGGGTCCCCAACACCAGCTCCAGGGACCCAACCCCTTAGCGCCCGAACCATAGCTCCAGGGGCCTAAACCCTTTGGGCCCCAACACTAGGTCTAGGGGCCCAAACCCTGAGCGCCCGAAGAATACCTCCAGGAGCCCAACCGCTGGGGGCCCGAACAGCAACTCCAGGGGCCCAACCCCTGAGCGCCCGAACCATAGCTCCAGGGGCCTAACCCCTGGGGGCCCCTACCCGAGCTCCAAGGGCCCATCCCCTGAGCGCCCGAACCATAGCTCTAGGGGCGCAACCCCTGAGCGCCTGAACTATAGCTGCAGGGGCCTCACAACTGGGGGCACCAACCCCAGTTCAAGGGGCCCAACCCCTGGGGGCCCCAACACCAGCTGAAGGGGCCCAACCCCAGAGCACCCGAACCATAGCTCTAGGGGCCCAACCGCTGAGCACCCGAATCATAGGTCCAGGGGCCTCACCCCTGGGGGCCCGAGCAGCAGCTCCAGGGGCCCAACCCCTGGTGGCCCCAAGACCAGCTCGAGGGGCCGAACCCCTGAGCGCCCTAACCATAGCTCCAAGGGCCTAACCCCTGGGCTCCCCAACCCCAGATGCAAGAGTCCAAGCCCTGAGTGCCCGAACCATAGCTGAAGGGGCCTAAACCCTGGGGGTCCCAACACCAGCTCCAGGGGCCGAACCCCTAGGGGCCGCAACACCAGCTCCAGGGGCCCAACCCCTGAGCGCACGAACCATAGCTCCAGGGTCCTAACCCCCAGGGGCCAAAGCCCCAGCTCCAAGGGCCCAACCCCTGAGTGCCCGAACCATAGCTTCAGGGGCCTAACCCCCGGGGGTCCCCAACCCCAGTTCCAGGAGCCCAACCCCTGGGGGCCCCAACACCACATCCAGGGGCCCAACCCCTGAGCGCCCGAAGCATAGCTCCAGGGGCCTCACCCCTGAAGGTCCGAACACCAGCTCCAGGGGCCCAACCCCTGGGGGCCCCAACACCAGCTCCAGTGGCCCATCCCCTGGGGGCCCCAACACCAGGTCCAGGGGGACAACCTTTGAGCGCCCTAACCATAGCTCCAAGGGCCTAACCCCTGGGCTTGCCAACCCCAGCTCCAAGGCTCCAACCCCTGAGCGCCTGAACCATAGCTCCAGCGGCCTAACCCCCTGGGGCTCCAACCCCAGCTCCAGGGGCCGAACCCCTGGGGGCACGAACACCAGCACCAGGTGCCTAACCCCTGAGCGCCCAAAAAATAGCTCCAGGGGCCTAACCCCTGGGGGATCCAACAGCAGCTCCACGGGCCTAACCCCTTAGCGGCCGAAGAATACCTCCAGGGGCATAACTCCTGGGGGCCCCAACCCCAGCTCCAGGAGTCCAACCCCTGGGGGCCCCAACACAAGCTCCATGGGCCCAACCCCTGAGCATCTGAACCAGAGCTCCAGCAGCCTTACCCCCGGGAGCCCGAACCCCAGCTCCAGGGGCCAAACCCCTGGAGGCCCCAACAGCAGCACCAGGTGCCCAACCCCTGAGCGCCCGAACCATAGCTCCAGGGGCCTAACCGCTGGGGGCACCAACCCCAGCTGCAGGAGCCCAGCCCCTGGGGGCCCCAACACCAGCTCCAGGAGCCCAAACCCTTGGGCCCCAACACCAGATCCAAGGGCCCAACCCCAGAGCGCCCGATCCATAGCTCTAGGGGCGGAACCCCTGAGAGCCTGAACCAATAGCTCCAGGAGCCTCACAACTGGGGACCCCAACATCAGCTCCAGGGGCCAGCCCCTGGGGGCCCGAACACCAGTTCCAGTGGCCCAACCCCTGAGTGCCCGAACCATAGCTCCAAGGGCCTACCCCTGGGGGCCTCAACCTCAGCACCAAGGGCCCAACCCCTGAGGGCCCGAACCATAGCTCCAGGGGCCTAACCCCCGGGGGCTAAAACCCCAGCTCCAGGGGCCCAAAACCTGAGCGCCCGAACCATAGCTCCAGGGGCCTAATCCACGGGAGCCCAAACCCCAGCTCCAAGGGCCCAACCCCTGAGTGCCCGAACCATAGCTCCAAGGGCCTACCCCTGGGGGCCTCAACCTCAGCACCAAGGACCCAACCCCTGAGGGCCCGAACCATAGCTCCAGGGGCCTAACCCCCGGGGTCTAAAACCCCAGCTCCAGGGGCCCAAAACCTGAGCGCCCGAACCATAGCTCCAGGGGCCTACCCCTGGGGACCCAACCCCAGCTCCAAGGGCCCAACCCCTGGGGGCCCCAACACCAGTTCCCGGAGCTGAACCCATGGGGGCCCCAACACCAGCTCCAGGGGCCCAACCCCTGAGAGCCTGAACCATAGCTCCACGGGCCTCACCCCTGGGCTCCCCAATCCCAGATCCAAGGCTCCAACCCCTGAGCGCCCGAACCATAGCTCCAGGGGCCTAACCCCCGGGGGCTCCAACCCCAGCTCCAGGGGCCCAACCCCTGGGGGCCTCAACAACAGCTCCATTGGCCCAAGCCCTGAGCGCCCGAACCATAGCTCCAGGGCCCTAACCCCTGGAGGCCCCAACCCCAGCTCCAGGGGACCAACCCCTGGGGGCTCCAACACCAGATCTAGGGGCCGAACCTCTGAGCGCCCGAACCGTAGCTCCAGGGTCCTAGTCCCCGGGGGCCCCAACCCCAGCTCCAGGGGCCCAAACCCTGGGGCCCCCAACATCAGCTACAGGAGTCCAAACCCTGGGGGCCAGAACACCAGCTCCAGGGGCGCAACCCCTGGGGACCGCAGCACCAGATCCAGGGGTTCAACCCCTGAGAGCCCGAACCATAGCTCCAGGGGCCTAACCCCTGGGGGCCCCCACCCCAGCTCCAAGGGCCCAACGCCTGAGCGCCCAAACCATAGCTCCAGGGGCCTAACCCCCGGGGGTCTCAACCCCAGCTTCAGAGTCCCAAACCCTGGGGGCCCCAACACCAGATCCAGGAGTCCGACCCCTGGGGGCCAGAACCCCAGCTCCAGGGGCCCAACCCCTGGGGACCCCAACACCAGATCCAGGGGTCCAACCCCTGAGCGCCCGAACCATAGCTCCAGGGGCCTAACCCCTGGGGGCCCAAACCCCAGCTCGAAGTGTCCAACCCCTGAGCGCCCGAACAAAAGCTCCAGGTGCCTAACCCTGGGGGCCACAACACCAGCTCCAGGGGCCCAACGCCTGGGGGCCTCAACACCAGCTCCAGGGGCTTAACCCCTAGGGGCCCCAACACCAGGTCCAGGGGCCCAACCCCTGATCGACCAAACAATACCTCCAGGGGTCCAACCCCTGGGGTCCCCAACACAAGCTCCAGGGGCCCAACCCCTGGGGGCCCCCACAACAGCTCCAAGGGCCCAACGACTGAGCGCCCAAACCATAGCTCCAGGGGCCCAACTCCCGGGGGTCTCAACCCCAGCTTCAGAGTCCCAAACCCTGGGGGCCCCAACACCAGATCCAGGAGTCCGACCCCTGGGGGCCAGAACCCCAGCTCCAGGGGCCCAACCCCTGGGGACCCCAACACCATAACCAGGGGTCCAACCCCTGAGCGCCCGAACCATAGCTCCAGGGGCCTAACCCCTGGGGGCCCCAACCCCAGCTCGAAGTGTCCAACCCCTGAGCGCCCGAACAAAAGCTCCAGGTGCCTAACCCTGGGGGCCACAACACCAGCTCCAGGGGCCCAACGCCTGGGGGCCTCAACACCAGCTCCAGGGGCTTAACCCCTAGGGGCCCCAACACCAGGTCCAGGGGCCCAACCCCTGATCGACCAAACAATACCTCCAGGGGTCCAACCCCTGGGGTCCCCAACACAAGCTCCAGGGGCCCAACCCCTGAGCACCCGAACCATAGGTCCAGGGGCCTAACACCTAGGGGCCCCCACCCCAGCTCCAAGGGCCCAACCCCAGAGAGCCCGAACCATAGCTCCAGGGGCCTAACCCCTGAGAGCTCCAACCCCAGCTCTAGGGGCCCAAACCCTTGGGGCCCCCACCCCAGCTCCAAGGGCCCAACCCCTGAGCGCCGGAACCATAGCTCCAGAGGCCTCACCCCTGGGGGCCCCAACACCAGCTCCAGGGGCCCAACCCCTGGGGGCCTGAACACCAGTTCCAGGGGCCCAACCCATGAGCGCCCGAACCATAGCTCTAGGGTCCTAACCCCTGGGGGCCCCAACCCCAGCTACAGTGGCCAAACCCCTGGGGGCCCCAACACCAGCTCCAGGAGCCTAACCCCTGGGGACCCCAACACCAGCTCCAGGGGCCCAACCCCAGAGCTCCCGAACAATAGGTCTAGGAGCTCAACCAATGAGCGCCCTAACAATAGCTCCTAGGACCTAGCCTCTGGGCTCCCCAACCCAAGCTCCAAGGCTCCAACCCCAGAGCGTAGGAACCATAGCTACAGGGGCCTAACCCCTGGGGGCCCCAACACCAGTTCCAGGGGCCCAAACCCTCAGCGCCCAAACCATAGTTCCAGGGGCCTAACCCCTGGAGGCCCCAACCCTAGCTCCACGGGCCCAACCCTTGGGGGCCCCAACACCAGCTCCAGGTGCCGAACCCCATAGCGCCCGAACCATAGCTCCAGGGTCCTAACTCCTGGGGGCCCCCAAACCAGCTCGAAGAGCCCAATCCCTGAGCCCCCGACCCAAAGCTCGAGGTGCCTAACCCTGGGGGCCACAACACCAGCTCAAGTGGCCCAACCCCTGGGGGCCCCAACACCAGCTACAGTGGCCCAACCCCTGGGGGGCCCAGCACCAGTCCAGGGGCCCAACCCCTGAGCGCCCGAACAATACCTCCAGGGGCCTAACCCTTGGGGTCCCCAACACCAGCTCCAGGGGCCCAACCCCCGAGAGCCTGAACCATAGCTCCAGGGGCCTCAACCCTGGGCTCCCCAATCCGAGCTCCAAGGGTCCAACCCCTGAGCGCCCGAACCATAGCTCCATGGGCCTAACCCCCGGGGGCCCCAACCCCAGCTCCAGAGGCCCAACCCCTGGGGGCCTCAACACCTGCTCCAGGGGCCCAACCCCTGAGCGCCCGAAGCATAGCTCCAGGGGCCTAACCCCTGGAGGCCCCAACCCCAGCTCCAGGGGACCAACCCCTGGGGGCCCCAACACCAGCTCTGGGGGCCCAACCCCTGAGCGCCCGAACCATAGCTCCAGAGTCCTTACCCCCGGGGGCCCCAACCCCAGCTCCAGGGGTCCAAACCCTGGGCGCCCCAACATCAGCTACAGGAGTCCAAACCCTGGGGGCCCAAACACCAGCTCCAGGGGCCCAACCCCTGGGGACCGCAATACCAGATCCAGGGGTCCAACCCCTGAGCGCCCGAACCAGAGCTCCAGGGGCCTAACCCCCGGGGGCTCCAAGCCCAGCTCCAGGAGCCCAACGCCTGGGGGCCCCAACACCAGATCCAGGGGTCGAACCCCTGAGCGCCCGAACCATAGCTCGAGGGGCCTAACCCCTGGAGGACCACACCCCAGGTCCAAGTGTCCAACCCCTGAGCGCGCAAACCAAAGCTCCAGGGGCCTAACCCTGGGAGCCACAACATCAGCTCTGGGGGCTGAACCCCTGGGGCCTCAACACCAGCTCCAGGGGCCCAATCCCTGAGCGCCCGAACCATAGCTCCAGAGGCCTAACCCCTGGGGGCCCCAACCCCATCTCCAGGGGCACAACCCCTGGGGGCCCCAACACCAGTTCCAGGCGTCCAACCCCTGAGTACCCGAACCATAGCTCCAGAGGCCTAACCCCTGGGGGCCCCAACCCCATCTCCAGGGGCACAACCCCTGGGGACCCCAACACCAGCTCCAGGGGCTCAACCCCTGGGGGCCCCAACACAAGCTTCAGGGGCCCCACCCCTGACCACCCGAACCATAGGTCCAGGGGCTCAACCCCTGAGCGCCCGAACCGTAGCTCCAGGGGCCCAAACCCTGGGGGCCCCAACACCACCTCCAGGGGCCCAAACCCTGGGGGCCCCAACACCAGCTCCAGTGGAACAAACCCTGGGGGCCCCAACACCAGCTCCAGGGGCCCAACTCCTGAGATCCCGAACCATAGCTCCAGGGGCCTAACCCCTGGGGCCCCAACAGCAGCTCCAGGGACAAAACACCTGGGGCTCCAACACGAGCTCCAGGGGCCCAACCCCTGGGGCCCCAACAGCAGCTCCAGGGGACCAACCCCTGAGCGCCCGAACCATAGCTCCAGGGGCCTAACCCCTGGGGGTCCCATCCCCAGCTCCAGGGGCCCAACCCCTGGGTTTCCGAACACCAGCTGCAGGGGCCCAACCCCTAAGCGCCCGATCCATAGCTCCAGGGGCTTAACCCCCGGGGGCCCCAACCCCAGCTCTAGGGTCCCAACCGTTGGGGGCCCCAACTCCAGCTCCAGGAGCTCAACCCTTGGTGGCCCCAACACCAGCTCCTGGAGCCCAACCACAGAGCGTCTGAACCATAGCTCCAGGGGCCCAACCCCTGAGAGCCCGAACCATAGCTCCAGGGGCCTCACCCCTGGGGGCCCGAACAAAAGCTCCATGGGCCCAACCCCTGGGGGCCGCAACACCACCTCCAGTGGCCCAACCCCTGGGGGCCCCAACACCAGCTCCAGGGGCCCAAGCCCTGAGCGCTCTAACCATACCTCCAAGGGCCTAAACTCTGGGCTCCCCAACCCCAGCTCCAAGGGTCCAACCCCTGAGCGCCCGAACCAGAACTCCAGGGGCCTCACCCCCGGGGGCCCCAACCCCAGCTGCAGGGGCACAACCCCTGGGGGCCCCAACGCCAGCTCCAGGGGACCAACCCCTGAGCGCCCGAACCGTAGCTCCAGGGGCCTAACCCCCGGGGGTCCCAACCCCAGCTCCAGGGACCCAAGCCCTGGGGGCCCCAACAGCAGCTCCAGGAGCCCAATCCCTGGGGGCCTCAACACCAGCTCCAGGGGCTGAATCCCAGAGCGCCCGAACCATAGCTCCAGGGGCCCAACCCCTGAGCGCTCGAACCATAGCTCCAGGGTTCTAACCCCTGGGGGCCCCCACCCCAGCTCCAAGGGCCCAACCCCTGAGCGCCCGAACTATAGCTCCAGGGGCCTAACCCCTGGGGGCCGCAACACTAGCTTCAGGGGCCCAACCCCTGAGCGCCCGAACCATAGCTCCAGGGTCCTAACCCCTGTGGGCCCCCACCCCAGCTCCAAGGGCCCAATCCCTGAGCGCCCGTACCATAGCTCCAGGGGCTTAAACCCTGGGGGCCCCAACCCCAGGTCCAGGGGCTCAACCCCTGGGGGCCAAAACACCAGCTCCAGGGTCCCAACCCCTCAGCGCCCGAACCATAGATCCAGGGGCCTAACCCCTGGGGGCCCCAACCACAGCTCCAAGAGTCCAACCCCTGAGCGCCCGAACCATAACTCCAGCGGCCTAACCCCTGGGGGCCCCAACCCCAGCTCCTTTAGCCCAACCCCTGGGGCCCTCGACCCCAGCAGGAAAGTCCCAACCCCTGAGAGCCCGAACCATAGCTCCAGGGGTCTAACCCCCAGGGGCCCCAACCCCAGCTCCAAGGGAACAACCCCTGAGGGCCCCAACATCAGCTTCAGGGGCCCAACCTCTGAGCGCCCGAACCATAACTGCAGGGGCCTATCCGCCGGGGGCCCGAACCCCAGCTCCATTAGCCCAACCCCTGGGGCCCTCGACCCCAGTTCGAAAGGCCCAACCCCTGAGCGCCCGAACCATAGCTCCAGGGGTCAAACCCGTGGGGGCCCCCAAGCCAGCTCCAAGGGCCCAACCCCTGGGGCCCACGACCCCAGCTCCAGGGGCCCAAACGCTGAGCCCCCGAACCATAGCTCCAGGAGCCTAACCCCAGGGGGCCCCAACCCCAGCTCCAAGGGCCCAAAACCTGAGCGCCCGATCCATAGCTACAGGGGCCTAACCCCTAGAGGACCCAACACTAGCTCCAGAGGCCGAACCCCTGGGGGCCCCAACACCAGCTGCAGGGGCCCAACCCCTGAGCGTCCGAATCATAGCTCCAGGAGCCCAACCCCTGAGCGTCCGAACCATAGCTCCAGGGGCCTAACCCCTGGGGGCTCAAACACCAGCTCCAGGGGCTCAACCCCTGGGGGCCCCAACACCAGCTCCAGGGGCCCAACCCCTAAGCGCCCGATCCATAGCTCCAGGAACCCAATCCCTTAGCGCCCGAACCATAGCTCCAGGGGTCTAACCCATGGGGTCCCAACACCAGCTCCAGGGGCCGAACCCCTGAGCGCTCGAACAATACTTCCAGGGGCGTAACCCCTGGGGGCTGAAACACCAGCTCCAGAGGTTCAACAACTGAGAGCCCTAACCAAAGCTCCAGGGGCCTCACCCCTGGGGGTAAACACCAGCTCCAGGAGCCCAACCTCTGGGGGCCCCAACACCAGCTGCAGTGGCCCAACCCCTGGGGGAAGCAAAACCAGCTCCAGTGGCCCAACCCCTGAGCGCAATAACCATAGCTCAAAGGGCCTTACAACTGGGCTTCCAAAACTCAGCTCCAAGGGTCCAAGCCCTGAGCGCCCAAACCATAGCTTCAGGGGCCTAACCCCCGGGGGCCCCAACCCCAGCTCCAGGGGCCCAACCCCTGGGGGCCCCAAGACCAGCTCCAGGAGCTCAACCCCTGGGGGCCAAAACCCCAGCTCCAGGCGCCCAACCCCTGAGCGCCCGAACCATAGGTCCAGAGGCCTCACCCCTGGGGCGACCAAACACCAGCTCCAGGGGCCCAAACCCTGAGTGCCCGAACCATAGCTCCAGGGGCCCAACCCCCGGGGGCCCCAACCCCAGGTCCAGGGGCCCAACCGCTGGGGGCCCCAACACCAGCTCCAGGAGCCCAATCCCTGGGGGCCCCAACACCAGCTTCAGGAGCCCAACCCCAGGGGGCCGCAACACCAGCTCCAGGGGCCCAACCCCAGAGCGCCTGAACCATAGCTCCAGGGGCTCAACCCCTGAGCGCCCAAACCATAGCTCCAGGGGCCTCACCTCTGGGGGCCGCAACACCAGCTGCAGGGACCGAACCCCTGGGGTCCCCAACACCAACTCCAGTGGCCCAACCCCTGGGGGCCCCAACACCTGCTCCAGGGGCCCAACCCCTAAGCTCCCTGACCATAGCTCCAAGGGCCAAACCCCTAGGCTTCCCAACCCCAGCTCAAAGGGTCCAACCCGTGAGCGCCCGAACCATAGATCCAGGGGCCTTACCCCTGTGGCCCTATCACCAGCTCCAGGGGCCCAACCCCTGAGCGCCCGACCATAGCTCCAGGGGCCTAAACCCTGGGGGCCCCAGCACCAACTCCAGGGGCCGAACCCCTGGGGGCCCCAACACCAGCTCCAGGGGCTCAACCCCTGGGGGCCAAAACCCCAGCTCCAGGGGCCCAACCCAATAGAGCCTGAACCATAGCTCAAGGCGCCCAACCCCTGAGCGCCCGAATCATAGATCCAGGGGCTTCACCCCTGGGGGGTCCCAACACCAGCTCCAGGAGCTCAACCCCTGGGGGCCAAAACCCCAGCTCCAGGGGCCCAACCCAATAGAGCCTGAACCATAGCTCAAGGCGCCCAAACCCTGAGCGCCCGAACCATAGCTCCAGGGGCCTAACCCCCGGGGGCTCCAACGCCAACTCCAAGGGCCCAACCCCTGGGGGCCCCAACACCAGCTCCAGGGGCCCAACCCCTGAGCACCCAAATCATAGCTCCAGGGGCCTAACCCCTGGGGGCCCCCACCCCAGGTCTAAGGGCCGAAATCCCTGAGCGCCCAACCATAGCTCTAGGGGCCTAAGCCCTGGTGGTCCCAACCCCAGCTGCAGGGGCCCAGTCCCTGGGGACCTTAACACTAGCTCCAGGGGCCAAACCCCTGAGCGCCCGAACCATAGCTCCAGGGGCCTAAACCCAGGGGGCCCCAGCACCAGCTCCAGGGGCCCAACCCCTGGGGGCCCCAACACCAGCTCCAGGAGCCAAACCCCTGAAGGCCCCAACACGAGCTCCAGGGGCACAACCGCAGAGCGCCCGAACCATAGCTCCAGGGGCCTAACCCCTGGGGACTACAACCCCAGCTCCAGGAGTCCAACCCCTGGGGGCCCCAACACCAGCTAAAGGGGCCTAACCCCTGAGCGCCCAAATATAGCTGCAGGTGTCTAACAACTGGGGCCCCAACACAAGCTCCAGGGCCACAACACCTGGGAGCCCCAATACCAGCTCCAGGGGCCAAACCCCTGAGCGCCCGAACCATAGCTCCAGGGGCCTAACCCCTGGGGGCCCCAACACCACCTCCAGATGCCCAACCCCTGTGCATCCGAACGACAGCTCTAGGGGCTTAACCCCCGGGGGCTCCAACCACAGCTCCAGGGGCAAAACCCCTGGGGCCCCAACACCAGCTCCAGAGGCCCAACCCCTGGGGGCCCCAACACCAGGTCCAGTTGACTAAGCGCTGAGTGTCCGAATAATACCTCCAGGGGCCTAACCCCTGGAGGCCCCCACCCCAGCTCTAAGGGTCCAACCCCTGAGCGCCCGAACCATAGCTCCAGGAGCATAACCACTGCTGGCCCCAAACCCAGCTCCAGGGGCCCAACCCCTGGGGGCCCCAACACCAGCTCCAGGGGCTCAATCCCTGAGCGCCCGAAACATAGCTCCAGGGTCCCAACCCCTGGGCTCCCTAACCCCAGCTTCAAGGGTCCAACCCCTGATCGCCCGAACCATAGCACCAGGGGCCTAACCCCGGGGGCCCCAACCTCAGGTCCAGGAGCCCAACTCCCGGAGGCCCCAACACCAGCTCCAGGGGCCCAACCCTTGGGCGCCCCAACACCAGCTGCAGTGGCCCCACCCCTGGGGCCCCAACACCAGCTCCAGGAGACCAACCCCTGAGCGCCCTAACTATAGCTCCAAGGGTCTAACCCCTGGGCTCCCTAACCCCAACTCCAAGCGTCCAACCCCTGATCGCCCGAATCATACCTCCAGGGGCCTAACCCCCGTGGGCCCCAACCCCAGCTCCAGGAGCCCAACTCCTGGGGGCCCTAACAGCAGCTCCAAGGGCCCAACCCCTGGGGGTCCCAACACAGCTCTAGAGGCCCAACCCCTGAGCACCCGAAACATAGCTCTAGGGGCCTAACCTCTGGAAAGCCCCACCTCAGCTCCAAGGGCCCAACCCCTGAGCGCCCGAACCATAGCTCCAGAGGCCTAACCCCTGGGAGCTCCAACCCCAGCTCCAGGCGCCCAACCCCTGGGGGCCCCAACACCAGCTCCAGGGGCCTAACCCCTGGGGCTCCCAACACCAGCTCCAGGAGTCCAACACCTGGGGGCCCCAAAACCAGCTCCAGGGGCCCAACCCCTGGGGGCCTGAACCATAGCTCCAGGGGCCCAACCGCTGAGCGCCAGAACCATAGGTCCAGGGGCCTCACCCCTGGGGGCCCCAACACCAGCTCGAGGGACCCAACCCCTGGGGGCCCCAACACCAGCTCCAGGGGCCCAACCCCAGAGCGCCCGAACCATAGCTCCAGGAGCCCAACCGTTGAGCGCCCGAACCATAGCTCCAGGGGCCCAAACCCTGAGCGACCGAACCATAGCTCCAAGGGCCAAACCCCTGGGCTGCCCAACCCTAGCTCGAAAGGTCCAACCCCTGAGCACCCGAACCATAGCTCCAGGGGCCCCACCCCTGGGGGCCCGAACTATACCTCCAGGGACGTAACCCCTGGGGGCCCCTACACCAGCTCCAGGGGCGAACCCCTGAGCGCCCGAACCATAGCTCCAGGGGCCTCACCCCTGGGGGTCCCAACACCAGCTCCAGGGGCCCAACCCCTGGGGGACCCAACACCAGCTAAAGTGGCCCAACCACAGGGGGCCCCAACACCAGCTCCAGGGGCCCAACCCCTGAGCGCCCGAACCATAGCTCCAGGGGCCTAACCACTGGGGGACCCCACACCAGCTCCAAGGGCCCAACCCCTGAGCGCCCGAACGATAGCTCCAGGGGCCTAACCCCTGGGGGCACCAACCCCAGCTCCAGGGGCCCAACCCCTGGGGTCCCCAACACCAGCTCCAGGGGCCCAACCCCTGAGCGCCCAAACCAAAGCTCCAGGGGCCTCACCCCTGGGGGCCACAACACCAGCTCCAAGCGTAGAACCCCTGGTGGCCCCAACACCAGCTCTAGAGGTCCAACCCCTGAGGTCCTCAACACCAGCTCCAGGGGCCCAACCTCTGAGCGCCCGAATCATAGCTCCAGGGGCCTAACCGCTGGGGGCCACAAAACCAGCTCTAGGGGCACAACCCCTGAGCGCCGGAACCATAGCTCCAGGGGCCTAACCCCTGGGGGCCCGAACCCCAGCTCCAGGGGCCTTACCCCTTGGGCCCCAACACCAGCTCCACGAGCCCAACCTCTGGGAGACCCAACACCAGCTCCAGAAGCCTAACCCCAGGGGGCCCCAACACCAGCTCCAGGGGCCGAACCCCAGAGCGCCCGAACCATAGCTCCAAGGGCCCAACCCCTGAGCGCCCGAACCATCGCTCCAGGGGCCTCACCCCTGGGGGCCCGAACCCCAGCTCCAGGGGCCCAACCCCTGGGGTCCCCAACACCAGCTCCAGGGGCCCAACCCCTTCGCGCCCGAACCATAGCTCCAGGGGCTTAACCCCTGGGGGACCCAACACTAGGTCTAGGAGCCCAACCCCTGAGCGCCCGAACAATACCTCCAGGAGCCCAACCGCTGGGGGCCCGAACAGCAACTCCAGGGGTCCAACCCCTGAGCGCCCGAACCATAGCTCCAGGGGCCTAACCCTTGGGGGCCCCTACCCCAGCTCCAAGGGCCCATCCCCTGAGCGCCCGAACCATAGCTCTAGGGGCGCAACCCCTGAGCGCCTGAACTATAGCTGCAGGGGCCTCACAACTGGGGGCACCAACCCCAGTTCAAGTGGCCGAATCCCTGGGGGCCTCAACACCACCTCAAGGGGCCCAACCCCAGAGCGCCCGAACCATAGCTCTAGGGGCCCAACCGCTGAGCGCCCGAATCATAGGTCCAGGGGCCTCACTCCTGGGGGCCCGACCACCAACTCTAGGGGCCCAACCCCTGGGGGCCCCAACACCAGCTCCAGTGGAACAACCCCTGGTGGCTCCAAGACTAGCTCCAGGGGTCTAACCCCTGAGCTCCCTAACCATAGCTCCAAGGGCCCAACCCCTGAGCGCCCGAACCATAGCTCAAAGGGCCTAACCCCTGGGGGTCCTAACACCAGCTCCAGGGGCCGAACCCCTAGGGGCCGCAACACCAGCTCCAAGGGCCCAACCCCTGAGCGCCCGAACCATAGCTAAAGGGGCCCAAACCCTGAGCGCCCGAACCATAGCTCCAGGGTCCTAACCCCCAGGGGTCGAAGCCCCAGCTCCAAGGGCCCAACCCCTGAGTGCCCGAACCATAGCTTCAGGGGCCTAACCCCCGGGGGTTCCCAACCCCAGTTCCAGGAGCCCAACCCGTCGGGGCCCCAACACCAGATCCAGGGGCCCAATCCCTGAGCGCCCGAAGCATAGCTCCAGGGGCTTCACCCCTGCAGGTCCCAACACCAGCTCCAGGGGCCCAACCCCTGGGGGCCCCAACACCAGCTCCAGTGGCCCACCACCTGGGGGCCCCAACACCAGGTCCAGGGGCCCAACCCCAGAGCGCCCTTACCATAGCTCCAAGGGCCTAAACCCTGGGCTTCCCAACCCCAGCTCGAAGGGTACAACCCCTGAGCGCCCGAAACATAGCTCCAGGGGCCTAACTCCTGGGGGGCCCCAACCCCAGCTCTAGGGGTCCAACCCCTGGGGGCCCCAACACAAGCTCCAGGGGCCCAACCCCTGAGCGTCTGAACCAGAGCTCCAGCAGCCTTACCCCCGGGAGCCCCAACCCCAGCTCCAGGGGCCCAACCCCTGGGGGCCCCAACACCAGCTCCAGGTGCCCAACCCCTGACCGCCCGAACCATAGCTCCAGGGGCCTAACCGCTAGGGGCCCCAACCCCAGCTCCAGGGGCCAAACCCCTGGGGGCCCCAACACCAGCTCCAGGAGCCCAACCCCTTGGGCCCAAACACCAGCTCCAAGGGCCCAACTCCAGAGCCCCCGAACCATAGCTCCAGGAGCCTCACCCCTGGGTGCCCCAACACCAGCTACAGGGGCCCAACCTCGAGGTTCACAAACACCAGCTCCAGGGGCCCAACCCCTGGGGGCCCCAACACAAGCTCCAGGGGGCCAACCCCTGAGCACCCGTACCATAGCTCCAGGGGCCCAACCCCTGAGCGCCCGAACCATAGCTCCAGCGGCCTCACCCCTGGGGGTCCGAACACCAGCTCCAGGGGCCCAACCCCTGGGGGCCCCAACACCAGCTCCAGTGGCCCAACTCCTGAGCGCCTTAACCATAGCTTCAAGGGCCTAACCCCTGGGCTCCCCAACCCCAGCTCCAAGGGTCCAACCCCTGAGCGCCCGAACCACAGCTCCAGGGGTCTAACCCCTGGGCTCCCCAACCCCAGCTCCAAGGGTCAAACCCCTGAGCGCCCGAATCATAGCTCCAGGGGCTCAACCCCTGGGGTCCCCAACACCAGCTCCAAGGGCCCAACCCCTGAGCGACCTGAACCAGAGCTCCAGGGGCCCAACCCCTGAGCGCCCGAACCAGAGCTCCAGGGGCCTAAACCCTGGCGGCCCCAACACCAGCTCCAGGGGCCTTACCCCTGAGAGCCCTAACCATAGCTAGAAGGGCCTAACCCATGTGCTCCCCAACCCAAGCTGCAACGGTCCAGCCCCTGAGCGCCCGAATCATAGCTTCAGGGGCCTAACCCCCGGGGGCCCCAACCCCAGCCTCAGGGGCCCAACCCCTGGGGGACCCAACACCAGCTCCAGGGGCCCAACCCCTGAGCGCCCCGAACAATACCTCCAGGGGCCCAACCCCTGAGCGCCGGAACCATAGCTTCAGGGGCCTAACCCCCGGGGGCCCCAACCCCAGCTCCAGGGGCCCAACCCCTGGGGTCCCCAACACCAGCTCCAGGGGCCCAACCCCTTAGCGCCCCGAACCATAGCTCCAGGGGCCTAACCCATTTGGGCCCCAACACTAGGTCTAGGGGCCCAACCCATGAGCGCCCGAACAATACCGCCAGGAGCCCAACCGCTGTGGGCCCGAACAGCAACTCCAGGGGCCCAACCCCTGAGCGCCCGAACCATAGCTCCAGGGGCCTAACCCCTGGGGGCCCCTACCCCAGCTCCAGGGGCCCATCCCCTGAGCGCCCGAACCATAGCTCTAGGGGCGCAACCCCTGAGTGCCTGAACTATAGCTGCAGGGGCCTCACAACTGGGGGCACCAACCCCAGTTCAAGGGGCCCAACCCCTGGGGGCCCCAACACCAGCTCAAGGGGCCCAACCCCAGAGCGCCCGAACCATAGCTCTAGGGGCCCAAACGCTGAGCGCCCCGAATTATAGGTCCAGGGGCCTCACCCCTGGGGGACCGAGCACCAGCTCCAGGGGCCGAACCCCTGGGGGCCCCAACACCAGCTCCAGTGGCCCAACCCCTGGTGGCCCCAAGACCAGCTCCAGGGGCCGAACCCCTAAGCGCCCTAACCATAGCTCCAAGGGCCTAACCCCTGGGCTCCCCAACCCCAGATGCAAGAGTCCAAGTCCTGAGTGCCCGAACCATAGCTGAAGGGGCCCAACCCCTGGGGGCCCCAACACCAGCACCAAGGGCCCAACCCCTAGGGGCCGCAACACCAGCTCCAGGGGCCCAACCCCTGAGCGCACGAACCATAGCTAAAGGGGCCAAACCCCTGAGCGCCCGAACCATAGCTCCAGGGTCCTAACCACCAGGGGCCAAAGCCCCAGCTCCAAGGGCCCAACCCCTGAGTGCCCGAACCATAGCTTCAGGGGCCTAACCCCCGGGGGTCCCCAACCCCAGTTCCAGGAGCCCAACCCCTGGGGGCCCCAACACCAGATCCAGGGGCCCAACCCCTGGGCATCTGAACCAGAGCTCCAGCAGCCTTACCCACGGGAGCCCGAACCCCAGCTCCAGGGGCCCAACCCCTGAGCGCCCGAAGCATAGCTCCAGGGGCCTCACCCCTGAAGGTCCCAACACCAGCTCTAGGGGCCCAACCCCTGGGGGCCCCAACACCAGCTCCAGTGGCCCACCCCCTGGGGGCCCCAACACCAGGTCCAGGGGGACAACCCCTGAGCGCCCTAACCATAGCTCCAAGGGCCTAACCCCTGGGCTTCCCAACCCCAGCTCCAAGGGTCCAACCCCTGAGCGCCTGAACCATAGCTCCAGCGGCCTAACCCCCTGGAGCTCCACCCCCAGCTCCAGGGGCCGAACCCCTGGGGGCACGAACACCAGCACCAGGTGCCTAACCCCTGAGCGCCCGAAAAATAGCTCCAGGGGCCTAACCCCTGGTGGTTCCAACACCAGCTCCACGGGCCTAACCCCTTAGCGGCCGAAGAATACCTCCAGGGGCATAACTCCTGGGGGCCTCAACCCCAGCTCCAGGGGTCCAACCCCTGGGGGCCCCAACACAAGCTCTAGGGGCCCAACCCCTGAGCATCTGAACCAGAGCTCCAGCAGCCTTACCCCCGGGAGCCCGAACCGCAGCTCCAGGGGCCCAACCCCTGGAGGCCCCTACAGCAGCTCCAGGTGCCCAACCCCTGAGCGCCCGAACCATAGCTCTAGGGGCGGAACCCCTGAGAGCCTGAACCAATAGCTCCAGGAACCTCACAACTGGGGACCCCAACATCAGCTCCAGGGGCCCAGCCCCTGGGGGCCCGAACACCAGTTCCAGTGGGCCAGCTCCTGGGGGCCCCAACACCAGCTCCAGGGCCCCAACCCCTAAGTGCCCGAACCATAGCTCCAGGGGCCTCACCCCTGCGGGCGCCAACACCAGCTCCAGGGGACCAACCCCTGAGCGCTCGTGCCATAGCTCCAGGGGCCTAACCGCTGGGGGCCCCAACCCCTTTGGCCCCAACACCAGATCCAAGGGCCCAACCCCAGAGCGCCCCGATTCATAGCTCTAGGGGCGCAACCCCTGAGAGCCTGAACCAACAGCTCCAGGAGCCTCACAACTGGGTGCTCCAACATCAGCTCCAGGGGCCCAGCCCCTGGGGGCCCAAACACCAGCTCCAGGGGCCCAACCCCTGGGGGCCCCAACACCAGCTCCAGGGGGCCAACCCCTGAGCTCCCGAACAATACCTCCAGGGGCCTAACCCCTGCGGGTGCCAACACCAGCTCCATGGGAGCAACCCCTGAGCGCCCATGCCATAGTTCCAGGGGCCTAACCCCTGGGGGCCTCCACCCCAGCTCCAAGGGCCCAACCCCTGAGCGCCCGAACCATAGCTCCAGGTGCCTAACCCCTGGGAGCCCCAACCCAAGCTCCAGAGGCCCAACCCCTGAGCACCCGAACCATAGCTCTAGGGGCCTAACCCCCGGGGGCCCCAACCCCAGCTCCAGGAGTCTAACTCCTGGGGGCCCCAACACCAGCTCCAGGGGCCGAACCCTAGAGCGCCCGAACCATAGCTCCAGGGCCCAACCCCTGAGCGCCCGAACGATAGCTTCAGGGGCCTCACCTCTGGGGGCCTCAACAACAGCTCCTGGGGCCCAACCCCTGGGGTCCCCAACACCAGCTTAAGTGTTCCAATCCTTGGCGGCCCCAACACCAGCTCTAGGGGCCCACCAACACCAGCTTAAGTGGTACAACCCCTGGCGGCCCCAACACCAGCTCCAGGGGTCCAACCACTGAGCGCCCGAACTATAGCTCCAGGGGCCTAACCCCTGGGGCTCCAACCCCAGCTCCAAAGGCCCAACCCCTGAGCACTCGAACCATAGCTCCAGGGGGCTAACCCCCGGGGGCCCCAAAACCAGCTGCACGAGCCCAACCCCTGGGGGTCCCAACACGAGTTCCAGGGGCCCAACCCCAGAGCGCCCGAACCATAGCTCCAGGGGCCCAACACCTGAGCGCCCGAACCATAGCTCCAGGGGCCTCACAACGGGTGTCCCAACACCAGCTCGAGGGGCAGAACCTCTGGGGGCCCCAACACTAGCTCCAGGAGCCAAACCCCTGGGGGCCCAAACACCAGCTCCAGGGGCCCAACCCCTGAGAACCTGAACCATAGCTCCAGGGGCCTTACCCCTGGGCTCCTCAACCGCAGTTCCAAGGGTCCAACCCCTGAGCACCCGAACCATAGCTCCAGGGGCATAACCCCCGGGGACCCCAACACCAGCTCAAAGGGCCCAACCCCTGAGCGCCAGAACGATAGTTCCATGGGCCTAACAACTGGGGGCCCCAACCGCAGCTCCAAGGCCCCAACCCCTGAGCTCCCGAACCAGAGCTCCAGGGTTCTAACCCCCGGGGGAACAAACCCCAGCTCCAAGGGCCCAAACCCCTGAGCGCCCGAGCCATAGCTCCAGGGGCCTATCCCCTGGGGGAGCCACACCAGGTCCAGGGGCCAAACCCCTGAGCGCCCGAACAATACCTCCAGGGGCCTAACCCCTGGGGACCCCAACACCAGCTCCGGGGGCCCATCCCCTGTGGCCCCAACACCAGCTCCAGGAGCCCAACCCCTGAGGGCCCCAACACCAGCTGCAGTGGCCCAACCCCTGAGCGCTCGAACAATAGCTCCAGGGGCCTAACCCCTGGGGCTCCAACCCCAGCTCCAAGGGCCCAACCCCTGGGGGCCCCAACACCATTTCCCGAGCCGATCCCCTGGTGGCCTCAACACGAGCTCCAGGGGCCGAACCCCTGAGAGCCTGAACCATAGCTCCAGGGGTCTCACCCCTGGGCTCCCCAATCCCAGCTCCAAGGGTCCAACCCCTGAGCGATCGTACCATAGCTCCAGGGGCCTAACCCCCGGGAACCCCAACCCCAGCTCCAAGGGCCCAACCCCTGGGGGCCTCAACACCAGCTCCAGGGGCCGAACCCCTGAGCGCCCGAACCATAGCTCCAGGGGCCTAACCGCTGGAGGCCCCAACCCCAGCTCCAGGGGACCATCTACTGGGGGCCCGAACACCAGCTCTAGGAGCCCAACCCCTGAGCACCCGAAGCATAGCTCCAGGGGCCTAACCACCGGGGGACCCAACCCCAGTTCCAGGGGACCAAACCCTGGGTACCCCAACATGAGCTATAGGAGCCCAACCCCTGGGGGCCCGAACACCAGCTCCAGGGGCCCAACCCCTGGGGACCGCAACACCAGATCCAGGGGTCCAACCCCTGAGCGCCGGAACCATAGCTCCAGGGGCCTAACCCCTGGGGGCCCCCACCCCAGTTCGAAGGGCCCAACGCCTGAGCGCCCAAACCATAGCTGCAGGGGCCTAACCCCTGGGGACCCCAACCCCAGCTCCAGGGGCCCAACCCTGGGGGCCCCAACACCACCTCCAGGGACCCAACCCCTGACAGCCCGAACCAGAGCTCCAGGGGCCTAAACCCCGGGGGTCTCAACCCCAGCTCCAGGGGCCCAACCCCTAAGCGCCTGAACCATAGCTCAATGGGTCCAACGTCTGAGGGCCCAAACCATAGCTCCAGGGGTCTAACCCCTGGGGGCCCCAACCGCAGCTCCAAGGGCCCAACTCCTGAGCGCAGAACCATAACTCCAGGGGCCTAATCCACGGGAGCCCAAACCCCAGCTCCAAGGGCCCAACCCCTGAGTGCCCGAACCATAGCTCCAAGGGCCTACCCCTGGGGGCCTCAACCTCAGCACCAAGGGCCCAACCCCTGAGGGCCCGAACCATAGCTCCAGGGGCCTAACCCCCGGGGGCTAAAACCCCAGCTGCAGAGGCCCAAAACCTGAGCGCCCGAACCATAGCTCCAGGGGCCTACCCCTGGGGACCCAACCCCAGCTCCAAGGGCCCAACCCCTGGGGGCCCCAACACCAGTTCCTGGAGCCGAACCCATGGGGGCCCCAACACCAGCTCCAGGAGCCCAACCCCTGAGAGCCTGAACCATAGCTCCACGGGCCTCACCCCTGGGCTCCCCAATCCCAGCTCCAAGGCTCCAACCCCTGAGCGCCCGAACTATAGCACCAGGGGCCTAACCCCTGGAGGCCCCAACCCCAGCTCCAGGGGACCAACCCCTGGGGGCTCCAACACCTGATCTAGGGGCCCAACCTCTGAGCGCCCGAACCATAGCTCCAGGGTCCTAATCCCCGGGGGCCCCAACCCGAGCTCCAGGGGACCAAAGCCTGGGTCCCCCAACATCAGCTACAGGAGTCCAAACCCTGGGGGCCCCAACACCAGATCCAGGAGTCCGACCCCTGGGGGCCAGAACCCCAGCTCCAGGGGCCCAACCCCTGGGGACCCCAACACCAGATCCAGGGGTCCAACCCCTGAGCGCCCGAACCATAGCTCCAGGGGCCTAACCCCTGGGGGCTCCCACCCCCACTGCAAGTGTCCAACCCCTGAGCGCCCGAACAAAAGTTCCAGGTGCCTAACCCTGGGGGCCACAACACCACCTCCAGGGGCCCAACGCCTGGGGGCCTCAACACCAGCTCCAGGGGTTAACCCCTAGGGGCCCCAACACCAGGTCCAGGGGCCCAACCCCTGATCGCCCAAACAATACCTCCAGGGGTCCAAGCCCTGGGGTCCCCAACACCAGCTCCAGGGGCCCAACCCCTGAGCACCTGAACCATAGGTCCAGGGGCCTAACCCCTAGGGGCCCTCACCCCAGCTCCAAGGGCCCAACCCCAGAGCGCCCGAACCATAGCTCCAGGGGCCTAACCCCTGAGAGCTCCAACCCCAGCTCTAGGGGCCCAAACCCTTGGGGCCCCCACCCCAGCTCCAAGGGCCCAACCCCTGAGCGCCGGAACCATAGCTCCAGAGGCCTCACCCCTGGGGGCCCCAACCCCAGCTACAGTGGCCAAACCCCTGGGGGCCTGAACACCAGCTCCAGGGGCCCAACCTATGAGCGCCCGAACCATAGCTCCAGGGTCCTAACCCCTGGGGGCCCCGACCCCAGCTACAGTGGCCAAACCCATGGGGGCCCCAAAACCAGCTCCAGGAGCCTAACCCCTGGGGGCCCCAACACCAGTTCCAGGGGCCCAACCCCTGGGGGCCCCAACACCAGCTCCAGGGGCCCAACCACTGAGCGCCCGAACAGTACCTCAAGGGGCCTAAACCCTGGGGGACCCCACTCCAGCTCCAAGGGCCGAACCCCTGAGAGCCCGAACCATAGCTTCTCGGTCCTAACCCCTGGGGGCCCCAAACCCAGCTGCAGAGGCTTAACCCTTGGGGACCCCAACACCAGCTCCAGGTGCCCAACCCCATAGCACCCGAACCATAGCTCCAGGGTCCTAAGTCCTGGGGGTCCCCAAACCAGTTCGAAGAGCCCAATCCCTGAGCCCCCGACCCAAAGCTCCGGGTGCCTAACTCTGGGGGCCACAACACCAGCTCCAGTGGCCCAACCCCTGGGGGCCCCAACACCAGCTCCAGGGGTTCAACCCCAGGGGGTCCCAACACCAGCTCCAGGGGCCCAACCGCTGATCGCCTAAACCATAGCTCCAAGGGCCTAACCCCCGGGGTCCCAACCCAAGCTCCAAGAGCACAATCCCTGAGCGCCCGAACCATAGCTCCAGGGGCCTAACCCCTGGGGCCCCCGACACCAGCTCCAGGGGCCGAACCCCTGGCGGCCCAAACACCACCTCCATGGGCCTAACCCCTGAGTGCCCGAACCATAGCACAAGGGGCCCAACCCCTGAGTGCCCGAACCATAGCTCCAGGGGCCTTACCCCTGGGGGCCCCCACCTCAGCTCCAAGGGCCCAGCCTCTGGGGGCACCAACACCAGCTACAGGGGCCCAACCGCTGAGCGCCCGAACCATAGCTCCAGGGGCCCAACCCCAGGGGGCCCCATCCGCAGCTCCAGGGGCCCAACCCCTGGGGCCCCAACACCAGTTCCAGGAGCCCAACTCCTGAGGGCCGCAACACCAGCTCCTGGGGCCCAACCGCAGAGCGCCCGAACCATAGCTTCAGGTGCCGAACACCCGGGGGCCCCAAACCCAGCTCCAGAGCCCCAACCCCTGCGGGCCTCAACAACAGCTCCAGGGGCCCAACACCTGAGCGCCCAAACCATAGCTTCAGGGGCCCAACCCCTGGGGGCCCCTACACCAGCTCCAAGAGCCCAATCCCTGAGCGCCCGAACCATAGCTCCAGGGACGTAACCCCTGGGGGCCCCAACTCCACCTCCAGGGGCCCAAAAACTGGGGTCTCAAACACCAGCTCCAGGGGCCCAACCCCTGAGCGCCCGAACAATACCTCCAGGGGCCTTACCCCTGGAGGCCCCAACATTAGCTCCAGGGGCTCAACCCCTGAGCGCCCGAATCATAGCTCTAGGGGTCTAACCCCTGGGGGACCCCACCCCAGTTCCAAGGGCCCAACCCCAGAGCGCCCGAACTATAGATCCAGGAGCCTAACCCTGGGGGCCCCAACCCCAGCTCCAGGGGCCCAGCCTCTGAGCGCCTGAACCATAGTTCCAGAGGCCTAACCCCCCGGGACCCGAACCCCAGTTCCAGGGGCCCAACCCCTGGGGGCCCCAACACCAGCTCCAGGGGCCCAACCCCTGAGTGCCCGAACCATAGCTCTAGGGGCCTAACACCCGTGGGCTCGAACCCCAGATCCAGGGGACCAACCCCTGGGGGCCAAAACACCAGCTCCAGGGGCCCAACCCCTGAGCGCCGGAACCATAGCTACAGGGGCCTCACCCCTGGGGGCCCCAAGACCAGCTCCAGGGGCCCAAACCCTGGGGGCCCCAACACGAGCTCCAGTGGCCCAACCCCTGAGGAAACCAACACCAGCTCCAGGGGCCCAACCCCTGAGCGCGCGAACCATAGCTCCAGGGAACTAAATCCTGCGGGCCCCAACCCCATCTCCAGGGGCCGAACCCGTGGGCCCCCCAACACCAGCGAAAGGGGCCCAACCCCTAAACGCCCGAACCATAGCTCCAGGGGTCTAACCCCTTGGGCCCCAACATTAGCTCCAGGGGTCCAAGTCCTGGGTGCCCCAACACGAGCTCCAGGGGCTCAACCCCTGAGCGCCCGAATCATATCTCCAGGGGTCTAACTCCTGGAGGCCCCAACACCAGCTCCAAGGGCCCAACCCCTGAGCGCCCGAACAATACCTCCAGGGGCCTAACCCCTGGGGGCCACAACACCAGCTCCAGGGGCCCAACCCCTGAGTGACCGAACCATAGCTCAAGGTGCCTTGCCCCTAGGGGCCCTCACCCCAGCTCGAAGGGCCCAACCTCTGAGCGTCCGAACCATAGTTCCAGGGGCCTAACCCGTGGGGGCCCCAACCCTAGCGGCCCAATCCCTGAGGGCCATAACACCAGCTCCAGGGGCCCAACCCCTTAGCGCCCGAACCATAGCTCCAGGGTCGTAACCCCTGGGGGCCCCCACCCCACCAGCTACAAGGCACAACCCTTGGGGGGCCCCCACCAGCTCTAAGGGCCCAACCACGGGGGCCCCAACACCAGGTCCAGGGGCCCAACCCCTGAGTGCCAGAACAATACTCCAGGGGCCTAAACCTGGGGGGTCCCCCAACACCAGCTCCAGGGGCCCAACCCTGAGCGCGACCCGACTCCGAACAATAGCTCCAGGGGCCTGACCCCTGCGGGCTCCACTCCAGCTCAAGGGCCCAGTCCCTGAGCGCCCGAACCATATCTCCAGGGGCCTAACCCCTGGGGACCCCAAACCCCAGCTCCAGGGGCCCATACCATGGGGACCCAAACAGCAGCTCCAGGGGCCCAAATCCTGAGCGCAGGACTATAGCTCCAGGAGGCCTAACCCCCAGGGGCCTAACCCCAGCTCCAGGGGCTCAACCTCTGGGGAACTCGACCCCAGCTCCAGGGTCCCAACCCATGAGCGCACGAACCATAGCTGCAGGGGCCTAACCCCTGGGGGCCTCAACCCCAGTTCCAAGGACCCAACCCCTGATGCGCCCGAACCATATGCTCCAGGGACATAACCCCCTGGGGGCCCCCAACACCAGATCCATGGGCCCAACCCCTGCGGGCCCCAACACCAACTCTAGGGGCCCAACACCTGAGCGTCTTCTGAACCTTAGCTCCAGGGGCCCAACCCCTGAGAGCCCTGAAACATAGTTCCAGGGGCCTAATCCCTGGTGGTCCCAACACCAGCTCCAGGTGCCCAAACCTGGGGCTTCCAACACCAGCTCCAGGGGCCCAACCCATGAGAGCCTGAACCATAGCTACAGGGGACAACCCCTCAGTGCCCGAACCAATAGCTCCAGGGGACTAACCCCGGGGGCCCCAACCTCAGCTCCATTAGCCCAACCTCGGGTGGCCCTCGATCCTAGCTCTAAGGGCCAAACCACTGAGCGCCTGAACCATAGCTCCAGGGTCCATATGCCTCGAGGGCCCTAACCCCACCCTCCAGGGGCCAAACCCCTGGGGGCCCAACACCAGCTCCAGGTGCCCAACCCCGAGCGCCCGAACCATAGCTCCAGGGGCCCAAACCCTGAGCGCCTGAAGCATAGCTCCACGGGATTAACCACTGGGGGCCCCAACACCAGCTCCAGAGGGCCAAACCCCTGAGCGCCAGGACATAGCTCCAGGGGACTAACACCGGGGGGGCCCAACACCAGCTCCAGGGGCCCAAACCCTGGGGGCCCCAAGAACAGCTCAAGGAGCTCAAACCCTGGGGGGCCAAAAAAAACCAGCTCCAGGGGCCCAACCCCAGAGCGCCCGAAAAATAGCTTGAGGGGCTCAACCGCCTGAGCGCCCGAACCGTAGTCTAGGGGCCTCCACCCTGGGGGCCCCAACCCCAGCTCCAGGGGCCCAACCCCTAAGCGCCCTGAACCATAGCTCCAGGGTCCCAACCCCTGAGAGCTCGAACCCATAGCTCCAGGGGCCCAACCCCTGGGACCCCATTCCAGCTCCAAGGACACAACCCTGAGAGCCCGAACAATAGGTCCAGGGGCCTAACCCCTGGGGGCCCCAACCCCAGCTCCAGAGGCCCAACCCCTGGGGTCCCAACACCAGCTCCAGAGCCCAACCCCTCAGCGTCCGAACCATAGCTCAGGGTCCTAACCCCTGGGGGCCCCAACCCGGCTCCGAAGGCCAAACCCCTGAGCGCCCGGGTCATACCTCAGAGGCCTAACCCGAGGGATCCACCCCAGCCCAGGGGCCCAACCCCTGCGGGCCCCACACACATCCAGGGGCCCAACCCCTCAGCGCCCAAACCATAGCTCAGGGGCCTACAACCGGGGGCAACAACCTCAGCTCCAGGTGCCCAACCCCTGGGGCCCTCGACCGCAGCTCCACTGGACCAACCCCGAGACCCGAACCATAG